>NC_046154.1:259339697-259351296 GCF_011064425.1 Rattus rattus
ACACCAAACCTAAGGATAATAGGTATGGAAGAGAGTA
Organism: Rattus rattus; assembly: GCF_011064425.1. Classification (NCBI taxonomy): domain Eukaryota; kingdom Metazoa; phylum Chordata; class Mammalia; order Rodentia; family Muridae; genus Rattus; species Rattus rattus. The sequence continues at coordinate 259,339,735 of NC_046154.1, forward strand.
AGACATTCTCAACTTAAAGGACCACTAAATATTTCAACAATATTATAGAAGAAAACTTCCCTAACCTAAAGAAAGAGATGCCCATGAACATACAAGAACTTCAGATAGACTGGACCAGAAAAGAAACTCCTTCTCACAATAATAATCAAAACACCAAATGAACAAAACAAGAAAGAATATTAAAGTCAGTAAGAGAGAAAGGTCAAGTAACATATAAAGGCAGACCTATCAGAATTACACCAGACTTCTCACCAGAGACTATGAAAGCCAGAAGATCCTGGGCAGGTGTCATACAGACCCTAAGAGAACACAAAGGCCAGCCCAGGCTACTATACCCAGCAAAACTCTCAATTAATATACATGGAGAAACCAAGATATTCCATAAAAAAATTTACACAATATCTTTCCACAAATCCAGCCCTACGAATGATAATAGATGGAAAACTCCAACACAAGGTGGAAAACTACACCCAAGAAAAAGCAGGAAAGTACTCTTCTTTTAACAAGCCCAAAAGAAGATAGCCACACAAACATAATTCCACCTCTAACAACAAAAATAACAGAAAGCAACATTTTTCCTTACTATCTCTTAACTCAATGGACTCAATTCCCTAGTAAAAAGACATAGACGAACTGACTGGATAGGTAAACAGGACCTAGCATTTTGCTGCATACAGGAAACACACCTCAGTGACAAAGACAGACAGTACTTCAGAGTCAAAGGATGGAAAAAATTTCCCCAAGAAAATGGTCCCAAGAAACAAGCTGGAGTAGCCATTCTAATATCGTATAAAATTGACTTTCAACCAAAAGTTATCAGAAAAGACAAGGAAGGACACTTTGTAGAAGACTCAAAGCACACATTGCACCTTACACAATAATAGTGGGAGACTTCAACACCCCACTCTCACCAATGGACAGATCATAGAAACAGAAACTGAACAGAGACACAGAGAAAGTAACAGAAGTTATAAACCAAATGGATTAAACAGATATCCATAGAACATTTCATCCTAAAACAAAAGAATATACCTTCTTCTCAGCACCTCATGGTACTTTCTCCAAAATTGACCATATAGTTGGCCATTAGACATGCTTCAACAGATACAAGATGATCAAAATAATCCCTTGCATCCTATCAGATCACCATGGACTAAGGCTGGTCTTCAATAACAACAAAAATGATAGAAAGCCCATATACACATGGAAGCTGAACAATGCTCTACTCAGTGATAACTTGGTCAAGGAAGAAATAAAGAAAGAAATTAAAGACTTAGAATTTAATGAAAATGAAGGCACAATGTATCAAAACTTATGGGACAAAATGAAAGCAATGCTAAGCAGAAAACTCATAGCTCTGAGTGCCTCCAAAAAGAAACTAGAAAATGCATACACTAGCGCTTGACAGCACACCTGACAGCTCTAGAACAAAAAGAAGCAAATATACACAAGAGGAATAGACGGCAGGGAATAAACTCAGGGCTGAAATCAACCAAGTAGAAACAAAAAAACTATACAAAGAATCAACAAAACCAGGAGCTGATTCATTGAGAAAATCAACAAGGTAGATAAACCAGATAGATTAGCCAGACAAACAAGAGGACACAGAGGCAGTATATAAATTAACAAAATCAGAAACAAAAAGGGAGACATAACAACAAAAACAGAGGAAATTCAAAATATCATCATATCCTACTAAAAAGCCTATACTCAACAAAACTGGAAAATCTGGAGGAAATGGACAATTTTCTAGACAGATACCAGATGCCAAGTTAAATCAGGATCGATAAACCATCTTAACAGTTCCATAACTCCTAAAGAAATAGAAGCAGTTTTTAAAGTCTCCCAACCAAAAAAAAAAAGCCCAGGACCAGATGGGTTTAATGCAGAATTCTATCAGACTTTTAAAGAAGACCTAATACCACTACTCTTCAAACTATTCCACAAAATAGAAAAAAAACCCAAACACTACCCAATTCCTTTTATGAAGCCACAATTATGCTTATACCTAAACCACACAAAGAGCCAACAGAGAAAGAGAACTTGAGACCAATTTCCCTTGTGAATATTGATGCAAAAATACTCAATAAAATTCTCACCAACCGAATCCAAGGACACATTAAAAAGATCACCCACCATGATCAAGTAGGCTTCATCCCAGGGATGCAGGGATGTTCAATATATGGAAATCCATCAAAGTAATCTACTATGTTTTTATTCAAAGAAAAAAAAAACACATGATCATCTCATTAAATGCTGAGAAAACATTTGACAAAAATTCAGCACCCCTTCATGTTAAAAGTCTTAGAAAGATTAGAATTTCAAGGCCCATACCTAAACATAGTAAAGACAATATACAACAAACCAGTAGCCAACATCAAACTAAGTGGAGAGAAACTTGAAACAAGCCTACTAAAATCAGGTTGTTGTAAAAACATAGGCTCCCTACCTATTCAATATAGTACTCAAAGTCCTAGCCAGAGCAATCAGACATCAAAAGGAGGTCAAAGAGATACAAATTGGAAAGGAAGAAGTCAAAATATCACTATTTGCAGATGATATGATAGTAAACTTAAGCGACCCCAAAAAAACCACCAGAGAACTACTAAGCCTGGTAAACAACTTCAGCAAAGTGCCTGGATATAAAATTAGCTCAAACAAACCAGTAGCCTTTCTCTACTCAAAGGATAAAACTGCTGAGAAAGAAATTAGGGAAATGACACCCTTCACAATAGTCCCAAATAATATAAAATACCTCAGTGTGACTTTAACCAAGCAAGTGAAAGATCTGTATGACAAGGACTTCAAGTCTCTGAAGAAAGAAATTGAAGAAAACCTCAGAAGATGGAAAGATCTCCCATGCTCATGGATTGGCAGGATTAATATAGTAAAAATGGAATAACAAAAAACCCAGGATAGTGAAAACTCTCCTAAACAATAAAGGAACTTCTGGGGGAATCACCATCCCTGACCTTAAGCTGTATCACAGAGCAATAGTCATAAAAACTATATGGTATTGGTACAGAGACAGGCAGGTAGATCAGTGAATAGAATTGAAGACCCAGAAATGAACCCACACACCTATGGACACTTGATCTTTGACAAAGGAGCCAAAACCATCCAGTGGGGGGGGAAAGATAGCATTTTCAACAAATGGTGCTGGTTCAACTGGAGGTCAGCATGTAGAAGAATTCAAATTGATTCATTCTTGTTGCCCTATACAAAGCTCAAGTCCAAGTAGATCAAGGACCTCCACATAAAACCAGACACACTCAAACTAATAGAAGAAAAAGTGGGATGAACCTCGAACACATGGGCACTGGGAAAATTTTCCTGAATAAAACACCAATGGCTTATGCTCTAAGATCAAGAATCAACAGATGGGACCTCATAAAATTGCAAAGCTTCTTTAAGGCGAAGGACACTGTCACTAGGACAAAACGACAACCAACAGATTGGGGAAAGATCTTTACCAATCCTACATCTAATAGAGGGCTTATATCCAAAATATACAAAGAACTCAAGAAGTTAGACTTGAGAGAATCTGTTAAAAATGGGGTACAGATATCTCAAACAAGGAATCTCAAACGGCTGCAAAGCACCTGAAGAAATGTTCAACATCCTTAGTTATCAGAAAAATGCAAATCAAAACAACCCTGAGTTTCACATCACACCAGTCAGAATGACTAAGATAAAAAACTCAGGTGACAACAGATGCTGGTGAGGATGTGGAGAAAGAGGAACACTCCTCCACTGTCGGTGGGATTGCAGACTGGTACAACCACTCTGGAAATCAGTCTGGTGGTTCCTTAGAAAATTGGACCCAGCTATACCACTCCTGGGCATATACCGAAAAGATGTTCTAACATACAACAAAGACACATGCTCCACTATGTTCATAGCAGCCTTATTTATTACACCAGAAGCTGGAAAGAACCCAGATGTCGTTCAACAGAGGAATGCATACAGAGTGTGTGGCACATTTACACCATGGAGTACTACTCAACTATTGAAAACAATGACTTCATGAAATTCTTAGGCAAATGGATGGAACTAAAAAATATCATCCTGAGTGAGGTAACCAAATCACAAAAGAACACACATGATACGTACTCACTGATAAGTGGATATTAGCCCAAAAGCCTGGAACACCCAAGATACAATTTACACACCACATGAAGCTCAAGAGGAAGAAAGACAAAAGTGTGGATGCTTCAGTCTTCTTAGAAGGAGGAACAACAAAAAGTGTGGAGCAGAGACTGAAGGAAAGGTCATCCAGAGACTGCCTCACACGGGGATCCATCCCACACGCAGTCACCAAACCCAGTCAGTATTGGGGATGCCAAGAGGTGCAGGCTGACAGGAGCCTGATGTAGCTGTCTCCTGAGAGGCTCTGCCAGAGCCTGACAAATAGAGGTGGATGCTTGCAGCCAATCATTGGACAGAAAACGGGGTCCCCAATGGAGGAATTAGAGAAAGGACTGAGGTAACTGAGGGGATTTGCAACCGCATAGGAAGAACAACAATATCAAACAATCAGATACCCCAGAGCTCCCAGAGACTAAACCACCAACCCAAGAGTACACATGGAGCAACCCTTGGCTCCAGTCACATATGTAACAGAGAATGGGCCTTGTCAGGCATCAATGGGAGGAGAAGCTCTTGGTCCTGTGAAGACTCGAGGCCCCAGTGTAGGGGAATGGCAGGACGGTGAGGCAGGAGGGAGTGGGTGGGTGGGTGAGGGAGCACCCTCATGGAGGCAGGGGGTGGAGGGATGGGATGGGGGTTTTCCAGAGGGGAAATGGGGAGAGGGGATAACATTTGAAATGTACATAAAGAAAATATCCAATAAAGGAAAAAAATTGAAAAAAAAAGTACAGATTGGAGGATTCCTAAGAGAATAGGAGGATAAGAGATAAAGGAATATGCAGTTAGTCCAAGGTAAGAGCTGACTCTGTGCTCATATCAAAGGAGCTAATACGCATCAGGGGCTAGATCCTGAGGGTAGATACCAAGCAGCACATCCAGACCTAGCACACACCCAATATTTGTTACTGTTTGTAACTTTTGTCACACATTGTTACTATTTAATTCCTGCTTAAATGTCACCTCTCCAATGAGCTTCAATGGCTTCCAGTCACCCCAGGTTAGAGCAGGTTTCATGCAGTGCTTAGAATTACCTGACATTTGCTTATCTACTTCATTATTTGCTTGTCGGTTTTTTATCTTCTCTATACAATGTCAGTTTGATTATTTTCACTCTTATACTCTAAGTAATTCATGCCATGGTGATTTCATTGGCTGATCACAGTGAGGTGGAATATATTGTATTGCTCATTAACAGCATTGTGAACGTTCTGTGTCCATCAAAGCTAAGCCCTAAGAGGGAAGAAAATCTGTTGATTTGCTAAAACCGTTTCACAGGTCCTAACAGAGTGCAAAAACTAGGTACATGCTTGATAAATGCGTGACTGAAGCTTGACTAGATGGACGGGTGATTAAGCAGGATTCACACAAATTTAAATTAAGGGTTAGGCCAGAAATGAAGATAGAGAACATTGCTAAAGGTATTCATGAGGTAGCCTACATCTACCAGAGCAAGGACTAGGCAGGATCTGGATAATGTCTTAGAAGTAGACACCACGCCTGTGTTTTATGACATTAAATAGACAGAGAAAGGGAAGATAGGCAGGAATTCAACAAAGAGAGTTAACTGAGGAAAGACCTGTTGGTGCTCAGCTATAGGAATGCCTTACTATTGTCTGACATATTTGTAACGATCTGTTTGGTCTATGTAATTGGTAATTATTAATAAGTAGTGTAATTTCTCACTACTTACTTGGTCTTTCATGTCTTGATATAGAGACCCTAGAAACACATGTATAGCCCATTGCAAATGAATGCGAGGCCAGAATCTGTACTTGGTGTGTAAAGTGGGATGAATCACTCCCAAAACTGTTGCATCTAGTGCTGACTCTGGGTACAAGCATCAAGATTTAATTCATTTTTTTGGCCTCAAAGCAGGTACTATAAAAGTTGGAAAATTTGGCCATTGGTATGTAAATGCTCAAATATTTGTTGTAACGCTGAGTGGTGAAACATTCACTTAGTCTCAAGGGTCATGCAGTCGGCAGAAATTTGGATATGCAAATGAGCTGCCCCTTTCCAGGAGAATGCAAAGGCTCCACAGGAAAGCAGTCACCACTCAGCTGTCCAAGTAAACTTCAAGACAGTTTCTGCAGTGAAATTCCAGAGTCATTCCTCCCCAAAGGTCCAGGTCCTAGTCCATTGTTTGAGAGTCAGGAAAGTCCTGTCCTAAATAAAAGATTAGTCCACCATGAAATCCTAAGAATTGAGAAAAATTCCTTCAGATCAATCTACTGTCCTTCCTCAACCCATCATCATCTACCTTGCATGTTTTTTTCTTGTGAATTTATTGTTTTTTGTAATTGTTTCTAAATTACGCTATTTGTTTTTGAGACAAGGTAGCTGGCCTCAAACTCATTGCTATCCTCCTGCCTCTGTCTCCAAGTGCTGGAATTATAGGCTTTTGTCACTATGGACAATTTTACTCCCATGGATTTTGAATGGCTATTCCAAACAAACAACAATTCTGAAAAAATAACAAATGCTGTCCATGCAGTCAATATTCAAAGGAATAAAATCTCCTTGTGTTGCTATACTATGCTTTCCTGTCTTCCTAAGGACATTCCATTATTTCTTCTTGTGCTAGGCTTTGTTCTATTACTAGAACAAATGCCTGACAGAAATAATGTAACAGGCAGATTTACACTGGCTAACAGTTTCAAAGGTTTAGGGTCAAGGTCAGCTAGCTCTAGTGCTTTGGGCCTAAGTGAGGTAAAGGATCAGCAGTGGGAATACGTGGTCTAGGATACAGAAGGGAAGCAGAAGGAAGGCCCTGGGCACATGGTAGACCCTTCAAAGACACAAACCCAATGACTACTTCCTCCAACACATCCCACCTAGTAGTCCAGGTAGCTATGAATCCATCAGTGAATCCATTGGCTAAGGTGAAAATACACATGATCCAAACACCTCTCAACAGGGACAACAGCTGTAGAACACATGTTCAGTATATGAGACTTTCTCAAGGACAGAGAAAAGATGCTTCTGAACACAGTGGCTGGCTCCCATGGAGAGCATAAGGGAACTCATTGTTCTTCTCCACATCCTGGTCATTGGCCCTCACATGAACCTGTGGAAATTCGCCATCATGTCACAAGGAATCCTTCTTGATTCCTTGGGTAAATATTCTGATTTCAGTGCCAGGATGACCTTTAGATGATTAAGAATTGTGTTGTTTCCTGTTTGCTTCCCTGTACCTTACCCCTTTCCACACACATCAGTGCTTTTTTTAAATCACACTTGCTGATGACTATGTCAGTATTTTGAAATATTTATTCAGTGATCTGCTCCAGATTAAGGACATGCTGGTAGTTTGAAACTAGTGTTGATGTTCAGTGCTCATTTCAAAGTCAGAACTACAACTTTTAATAAAAACAACCATTTTTGTAGTAAAATAATTTTTGCCTAAACTCAAGAATATTTTAAACAAAAACTCTTTTTTGATCCAAGAGCAGGGTATAGAAAATTTTCACTGAGAGTCAAAAGAACTCTGAAAATCTATACAAATAGTCCTCATGAGAGATTACTAACCTCCTCCCCCATGCCTATGGAACACTGTCTCTAGATAAAACTGTCCCTAGAAATGCTTAACTTGACTCTAATTATGATGAATCTTCAAATAAAACTCCAGCTGTGGACATTTTATGAAGGGGTATGAATTTTACTCTTGAGTTTGCAAATGTCTTAAGAGATGAAGAAATTGGAAGATGCTCTGCAATAAAGAACACACGAAAACCCACTTAAAAAGAATATGTGGTATGTGTGTGGGGTAAGATGAACTGTGGATTGCAGACCTTTGTTTGAAAAACATAATTATGTTTTTAGACACACTAGACAATAGACACATTTTTAAAGAAAATCAAGGGCTGGAGAGATGGCTCAGTGGTTAAGAGCACTGACTGCTTTTCCAGAGGTCCTGAGTTCAATTTCCAGCAACCACATGGTGGCTCACAACCATCTGTAATGGGATCTGATGCCCTCCTCTGGCATGTGACGGTATATGCAGCAGAGCACTCATACATTAAATAAAATTAAAAAAAGAAAAAAGAAAAACAAGCATTGCATATATGTTGGATTTAAAGAATTAAAACCTGCACCATTGTAATGTAGATGCTTATAATGCCTGAGCTCTAGAGGGTGAACTTCATAGGAAGACCATGTTACCAAAAAAAAGCAATAATAATAATAATAATAATAATAATAATAATAAATTATTCACTTAGTGTGAAGTTGAATTTTAATAGAAAATACTTAGTTTTATAAAAATTAATTGGTGAATTTTTAATGACCTGAGAAAACATTGTATCTGCTCTTCAATTGACCTCCAAACCAAGGGCATGAACACTTCAAGTAAAGGACACATTCAGACACTCTGCTGAAGACTTACATCTGAACTCAACCATAATGTCACCCACAGAGATACGTTTGAGGTTGCCTTCAAATGATTTCTACCTTCATCTTTTCAAATAGTGTCATGTGTGCGCACATACCGTCAAGAGGCAACAAATTCCTTAGGTAATGTTCCCCAATCTCTCATGCACATGTTCTATGAGCACATGAAAGTAACTATTGTTTAGTAAATTAAATCATGGCAGGAAATAAGTGACAAAACAATATTTGTTTCAAGAATGGAAAAATGCAGTAACAGGAATCTAAAAAGGAACAAGGTAAAAGCGGCATGGATAGATAATGTGTGAGTGGATGGCAGGGCTACAGTCCTCTGTCCCACTCAGCCCCTGCCTTCTTTTAAGGCCAGCCCTGCATGTTGTCTCTGCACCCAGCCCTTCAGGGCCACCCTCCTTAGAGAGAAGAGACATAGATGCCAAATATCCCTAAGAATGAAACAATGCTTCCTTGACAGATTCCTTCTTGCCATACATCACAAATTTCCATGATCTTGAAGAGAAGCCTCATTTAATGACAACACAACTGTCCCTAGTGTAGCTGCAAGAGGGAAGGCAAATTTTTCAAATGTATCTAAAGATATGGAAGAAAAAATTCATTTTAACTAACAACTGTTCCGGGCTTGTTTTTCAAAGATGAACTCTATAGTACAGATAGGGTCCGATTGACGCTACAGAGTGTACTTCATACAAAAGATGATTCCGGGAAGTTTTCGCCTAGACAGGAGGTAAAAAAGACAGTTCTATTTTTAAAGAAAATGTGAGAGATGATAAATGTATGAAGAAAATTAATCATGCCAATAGGATGAAAATGGTCAGAAAAAATGACAATCTTTCTTTTATATTTTAATGTATGAAAGAAAATCTCTATCAAAACAAAACTAGACCAAAAAAAAAAAAACAAAAACAAAAACAAAACAAACAAAAAAACCAAAAACAAAAAAAAACAAAAAACTGTTCGAGGTCATCGGAAATACTACGATAAAATACTGTCAGGGTCAGCCCTCATCAGTTACAATAGCTGTTTTTCACAGGAACATGAAACTGAAAAACAGGTAGAAAATTATGATTTGGGACTCGCAAAAGAACTAAGACCATACCACCATGTATTGACTATGAATCTAACAAACCATGTTGTATACCTAAGGTTTTGTAAAGAACTTCATTGTATGGGACAATAAGCATGGCTCAACAGGTAAAGGTGCTGGGCATCAGGCTGAAAACTTAAGTTTGATTCCCAAGACCACGAGAAGAGAGAGAGATCATTACTGTCAAGCATCCCAAAGCACCTCTCCACAGAGCTAAAGCAAGTTCCTGACCCTAGGAAGTATCTATAGATACCCACTTCTCTCCTGAGATTGGGAAGAAAACAGGGGAAATGGGTAAAAAAAAAAAAAAGAAAAAAGAAAAGAAACTTCTGTTTTATTTCTTTCCTAAAAAGTGAAATGCATTTCACGATTGTTGCCCATGGAAGCTGATACCTGGGTAGGACTTTAAATGAAATTGAATAGACTATTTATGTCCTTTAGTAGTTATCTACAAATTAATAATTGTAGATACAAGAAATGAATGGGTGGAGAGTTTTACTCTAATTGGCTGTGTTTCAGCCTAAGCTAGTCCATGCTACATCACCTTGTAGTTTTTGCCTAGCAGGAGGTGGGACTCCTGGGCTGTTAGCTACTGGCTAATCTGACTAAGGCCCTGCTCTTCTCCCTTAGCGAAAGCAGAAAGACTGTAACAATCTTTACTTCTCTACATTGGAGCAATGAGATGAGATCAGTGGTTGATCTCATCATAGCAATGTCTTAGAAACAAATTTCTCCTCAGTATTCAGAGGAGATCAGAATTGTGTCCTGATCTCAATGCAGTCTGCTAGACCTCAGCCAAACTGAATTTGTCCTGACTGGCAAACTCAGCAGCTTAAAGATTCCATGAATCATGCCAAGGTTCTACTGTCATCTCTTCATTACAAATGTCCTCAAACCTGTTGATATGAGTTCCCAAATCCTGTTTCAAGTGTTCTTTGCAGAGACGCAAAGATGTTGCGCCAGCTGGCCCTCATGTACACTGGTGTCAATCACAAACTCAGCTCTGACCTCCACACTCATGCCACAGAGAAAATGTGTCTAGTTATCACAATAGGGCTTCACGCAGTGCATCATTTTAGTTTTATTTCTAAACTGTTGTTAAATAAACACATTGCATTTAAGATTGCTCTATTTAAACCTGTAGTCTGTGAAGTAGACATCATCAATACACATTTTAAATAGAATAATCATGGACTGAATAGATGGCTCAGTGTTTAGGAGCTCTGACTGCTCTTCCAGAGGTCCTGAGTTCAATTCCCAGCAACCACATGGTGGCTCACAACCATCTGTGATGGGATCCAGTGACCTCTTCTGGTGTGTCTGAACACAGCTACAGTGTACTAACATACATAAAATAAATGAAATGAGCAAGTCTGCTCAAGACTCATACAAGTTCATAAAAAATCATTTCAGTGCTGAAGAGATGGTTCATAGTTTAAGACAGAAGACTGAGTTCAGATCCAGTACCTAAGTTAGAGTCTCACAGTCACACACAACTCTAGCTCAGAATTTGATATGCACTTTTTGTCCAGTGCAGGCACACATGTGCAAGTACATAATTAAAAAATTAAACTGGGGGTTTGGGATTTAGGCTTATGGTAAAACTTGCCTAGGCTTAAGGCCCTGGGTTTGGTCCCCAGCTCTGAAAAAAAAAAAAAAAAAAGAAAAAAATTAAACTGGAGATACATTTTTAAAGAATTATAGTACCAACTGGAATGTATTCGCGACTTTGTAATAAATATTAATGTAGCTGTTATCATCTTGTAAGCATTTTTCAAAGGTAGGATATAAAAATAATCATATAATTCATATAAAAATTCAGATTTCACATGTTGAAAATGATTAACTCTGGTCTACTCAGAAGTAAAATGGTTGATACAAAAGCCTACCAACTGGGAGAGTTTGACTCCCCAGGATCCATATGG
>NC_046154.1:260301396-260403896 GCF_011064425.1 Rattus rattus
GTCTACCTGTTTCAATTTCTCCCTCTCTCACATCCGTGGCATTATTTTGAGAGGCCTCTGCCTTGATCTGTCTCCAAGTCTCTAACAAGATCAAAGCTCTTAACACCTGTTTTGCTTGCTAACTCCTAGGCTAAAGAAAAGGGGCAGGGTCCATCCTGAGGCAAAGGGAGGGCCCTGACTTACACTCCTCCCAAGCAGAAAAGTTTGGGATGCGCCAAACCGGGGTTGGGTTGGCAAAACGCCCCCTGGTGGAGAGGCTGTTATGCTCATTGGATTTCCTGTTGTTTATCCAAGTTACAAACGGAATGAATTCATAACCACAGTAGGAGAAATATATTACAGTGACCGGAAAAGTCTCTTCCCCACCCTTTTATCTCAAAACAGCTTCCTTTTGCTCTCTCCTACAAAATGTATCTATTATGGTCAGATATTTGTCATTATTGGTAATTATTTGGTTGTTTGTTTCCTGGTTTATTTTCTATCTCCCACTAGGAAAAGCTCCTTATTTGAATGAAAGGAAAAGCCAGTGGTGAATACAGTATATTGATATAAACCTACCAAAATGAAAAAAAATCCTGGAATCCTGTCCAGATTTTATTAGCAGAGTCACAACACCCCTACCTGCCTCCACAGCTTCCTTTCCCTTCAACCGACTGCACCCCACTCAGTAAACTTACTTAATAATTCTCCAGCTCTCTGTAAGCACTATGTAGAGAACATAAAAATAAACAAGGGTCCTGGCTCTAGCTCAGAGCGGAGCGCTTACCCAGCACGCACAGATTCCCAGAACTGCGAAAATAAATAAATAAATAAATAAATAAATAAATAAATAAATAAATAGGCTACCACAGACAAGGACTTCAGAAATTCAAAGAGGGGGAGGGAGCGCTTCAGAGCTTGACCAAGGCAGCCATGATGATGTGGATCCAGAAGTGAGAGGCTGAGAGGATACTGCAGGGGAGAGACGCAGCTAATGAGAAGGAGCTTGGCGCTTGATTTGGAAGCATCATTTGACATTGAGCTTATGAAATGCAAACCCCCTAAGGCTCAAACTAACGCTGCAAGAACGCGTGTGAGGCTTTGGAGAGAGGAGACAGGGCAAAGACCCTAGTCCAGGTTCTGTCCCACTTGTCCCTGCGTGTCTTGATCAGGTCCCTTCTCTGGAATATGCAGGGTTCAGACAGGGCGGGGTGCCCATTAAGCCCCCATCTACATGTCTCCTGCCCCCCCCACCGAGTTCTTTATTAACAATGAAATGATTTCTTAATCTCATTACTGAGAAAAAAGCACCGAGCACAGAAAAGCATATGCTACACAAATTAAGTTGGGTAATTTGCATACCTGAGCAAAGAGATAAACCCCTCCCCCTCCTTCCTTCTCCAGAGTCAGTTTTCCTTGATCTTCTGACATCCTGTGTCAATAAATATCTATATTTCCTCATGCCCAGGACAGAAGATGCTGTTAAATGTCAAATGTAAAGTAAAGTTTGTCATAAAAATCCCTCATAAAAAAAAAAAAAAATCTCCCAACTACCTTCACTGGAAGATGGGGGAGGGTTCTCTGTTAGGCCTGATAATGTCTGGGTCGTCCAACACTCTGCTTCCAGGAGTACCCCAGACCACCTTCTCCTAGGAAAGCACTCTGACATTCAGCTCCTCCTACCACCCTGCTTCTGCAGAAGCCCAGGCTGGGTTATTGTTGGGTTTTTTTTTTTTTTGGGGGTTTTTTTTTGTTTTGTTTTGTTTTGTTTTTATAAAACAAACCCAGTGTATAAACAACCAATTTCTCAGTCTGAAGTTTAGATTTCTTAGTTAATATGTTTTCAAGTTCTCCTTTTTCTGGGATCCCACCTGGACAGGGCACAGGTCAAGGAATAGAGTGGTTCCTCTGAGCACCCTCCTGAGGGCCTCAGGAGAGGGAGCAGTGTGCAGACAAGGGTGACTGTGTAGTGGCTAGCAAGTAAAGGACAAGCCAGCACTGCCTCTCAGCTGCTGTTTCTCTTTCTCTGCAGACCTCCTCTGATTATAGCAGATTTATAGGGGCCCCAAAGCAGCCCAGCATCTTAGCCATAAACTTCCCAGAAAGAAAACTCGTTGAGGTTCCCTTGAGAGGTGAGAGACGATGAAAAAATAAATATCAGGGTTTGGTACAAACACATCAGCCAAGACCAGAGGTGGAAGGGAGCCAGTTCCCTATGGCGGCTTTAACTCATTCAGGATTTGTACACACACCATACACAAGAAGTCTAGCAAACAGACTTCTCCTGTTTACAGACCTACTCAGGTAAGCACAACCCTCTCCTGGGAGCACAGTTCCAGTCGAGTGCAAACGCATACATATGCACTGCATTCATACATGCATTCAGGTTTCCAGGGAGTAGCTTTATCCCCGGCCCCGGCCCCCTCCTAGGCTGCTGACTGCGGGGTGGGGCACAGAGAAGGTGAATGAGGGAATGTCTGAGTATAAATGTCTTGCATGTGTCACTGTATCTCTGACTACATTCAAAAAAAAAACAAAAAAAATTGTTTTTTTTCATGATTCAACATTTGGAATGTGGTCCGCAGCCTTTTACTACAGCAGTGCACTTTGGGGATCCTCTATCAGGCTCCTCTGTGCAGTTCTTAGCTCAGGGGCCAGCAGCATGCGCTTCTCTCACAAGGAGAACAAGTGATGGCTTCCATTCTTCCTGTGCACAAGTTACCTGTACTCTCAGAGCCTTAGTCTCAACCCATGTATAGTGAGGCTAATTCTACTTGCCTCGCAGAACCGTTGTATTTGTTCTTGTTCATTATGCTAAGCATTTAGAACGACAAACAAGGCACAGTATCCAGTGAGCCACAGCGATTACCGTCATCGTTGTATTGGGCACCAAAGATATAAAGAAGTCACGTGGGAAAGAACTGCGGCCATTTCTCTCACAGATTCTAAGAGGCCTGAAGTGGCTGAGCAAATACAAGGAAAGCAGAAAAGAAAAATGTAGAAACCCAAGAGCTTATTTGAGCCCAAAACACACTTTAGTCTCCTAAATTCCGGACCTGTTCTGAAATTTTAGGCAAAATGCTTCGATCAGTTATTTTCCTTTCTTCGTGTCATCTGTATGCCCTTAACACACCGCACATATTGAAACTGACTGGAGTCCTGAAGGCAGGAAGGACTGGTTTGGTTTTGTCTGGAGATGGGATGTCACTGCCCAGCCCAGCCCAGCCTGGTCTCCAACCTGTTGTCCTTCTGCCCCAGCTCCAAGGGTTGGGAATACAAGAGCCAATATGCCTGGGGTCAAAGAAAGGTTTTTAGATTCTTTTATGTTATATGTATCTACACATGTTGGTATGTGTGCGCACACACACACACACACACACATGTGAAGACCAGAGGTATCTTGCTTAGTCAGTCTCTACCTTATGTTTTGAGATGACGTGATCTGGAGCTCACTGACTGGACTAGACTGGCTGGCCAACAAGCCCCAGGACCTTCCAGTCTCTGCTACGCCAGCACTGCAGTTACAAGTGCACACTGCCAGGCTGGGCTTTCGATGTGTGTTCTTGAAATCCAAGCTCGGGTCGTGAGCATCCTAGGCAGCGAGAGCTTGACTCACTGCAATATATAATTTACTTTGCACGTTTTCATCATTTCAGAGCAGGGCCCCTCCTGAGGCCTTCCAGAGCAAACTAAAACACCCACCACATGCTTGGCCAGCCAGAGCTTCACTTTCCCACTCTCCTTAATTGTCCCTATTAACCCAGGAAAAATATTCTTTACGTTCAACTTTGACACATGTCCCTTTAACATTGACCTTTCCCTGTCCTTCGTTCTTATTGTAAAGAAAGTTCTCGAGACCTTAAGAGGAGTTCTCAAATGCCCAACCGGTAACGCTTTTCCCATCAACCCTGCCTCCAGGTCTCTGAAATTTCTGTGCCTTGTATATTTTGCTCACCACTCATTATCCCATTAAAAATCATCACAAGGGATTTTTTAAAAAGCATTAATTTGGCTCCTGCCACTGTATTCTTAACCAAGCAGTCATCTGGTCTCTCCTTTAAAGCCTTTGAAAGTTGAAAATATTCGAGTTCCCATTACAGAGAGTTAAAAAACTCCTACCTCCATCCCTCCACCCCCATAGCTGCTTCAATTAGCATCATTACTACCGTCAAATTGTCACCCACTTGATTAAGGGACAGTACAACCCCGAGGCAGGGGCATGACTTACATGACCTCTCTAGTTCCTTTCAGTCCATCCATCTGAAACAGGGGAAACAAAGTTGGCCACAGTCCCAAACTATGCAATGCCTGCCCCAGGGAGGCCCCTGAGGACCAGGCAGACTCCAGCGTGGGCACAGCAGGCATTTTCTCAAAGTAGGCAGAATGCCAGACCATAGTGACTGGTGTGGGAGGCCTGGAGACAGGGAGGTGAACCAGTACCAGCACTCCTCCCCTCCTCCCCAATTCAACTTTCCCAGCCTGAGCCCCTCCTCTTGGACTCTCGGGTCCAAAGTTCCCAGATCCTTCCTGCCTCCTACCCCAGGTCCATACCCCAGGCCAGGTGACCCAGCCTGGTGCTTCTTGGAGGTTCAACAGTATGCAGGTGACTGGGCGGGCTTATTTAAAATGCAGATTTCGTTTCAGCAGCATGAATTATGGCCCAAGATTCTACACTCTTAACGAGTTCCCAGGCGAGGCCTGCGCTACTGGCCCAGGAATCAGACTTGGAAGGATGAAGATCTAAATGATTACAGCCGTTTCCCTAACAGTCTCCCAGGAAGAGTCCGTCTACCCAGCTCCATCTGTCTATCTATCCTCTAGACGGCAATGAGAATCATACCTCACACCTTCCTGATTCAGAAATCTCCCTCCGTGGCACAATACACAACACAAACCTGGCTCATAAATTCCACGGCAAACGCGGAAAAGGACATCCTTCACAGAAGCCTTGCTCTTCCACGGCTCTGAAGGTCCGTGTAGCCTAGAATTACTGTCCCATATCTTTTCCAATCTGCCTATCCCTCTTTTATTTCCCAAATTGCCCCACAAGCATCCTCCTTAAGGAAGAAGCACCTCTTGACAAACACCTCTCCCGGTTTCTGCTCACACCTTCCCCTTTCAAAGAAAAGGTGTCTCAATCCCTTCATAGTTACAAGATCTTCTTCCTACTGCAGTACCAGGCTCACTCTCTCCCCTGGGTATAAATTCTCCCCCACAAAGAATGGTAGATGTTCTCACGAGATGTTTTTGCACCAGTCTCTCAGAAAGGCACCTGCGGGATCTGGCAGGAATTTGGGGAAGCCTGGTAGAGTTACACAGCTGTCACCTGCCCCTTATTGGGAATATTTCAGAAACCCCGTGAGTAAGAAAGCACCTTCCCATCTCTTCTTGCCCAGAGCAAGCCTTGTATTTAAATACAAAAGAAAAATATTGGCTCTTCTATGACAAAGCATTAAAAAAAAAAAAACAAAAAAACCCTGACAGCTCCAGGAAAGATGCCCACTGTGCCCACGCTGGAGTCTGTCTGGTCTTCAGAGATTCCAGGGAGGCAACTACAGAGGTCTCTCGACCTCACTACCTCGTGCCCCTCCCAGAATTCCATGGGAATGCAGACTGAAACCCAAGGAGGTTGCTCCTGGCGTTCTCTTGCTGCAGGGGGGTTATTATCCCTTGTTCTTTGAGTGAGCAACGCTGTTCTCAAGACTGAGGGAGGCGGCCAGAAGGAAGGATTACGGTTAGCACTTGCTCTGAGCAAGACCTCACTAGGACGGACAGACAGGAGAATTCTCAGGACCTAGACAGGGCTGAAGGAAAAGCAAAATTGGGATCAGCAGCTGACACCGTTCTAGACACTAGAAGGATTGGGGAGAATAGTTATTTGTCAAAGAAACTTTCCAAAGGATGACTTTAGGGAGAGGATAGTGTTGGTCTTTCAATAAGGGGGACTGTGCTGTGAAAATGCATAAACCTCAGTTCAACACAACTGGGTATTAAAACTCCTTATGTGCCTACCACTTGGCTGGGGGCTGAGGGCAATAAGTAATATACACACTCCTTACCAGGGATGGACAGTCAGTGTGTGTTGGCGGCTATTGGGGGTGGACTATAAAAACACAGAAGGCCATGTTCTTAACCTTGGGGTTTTCGTTCCCCTCACCTCATTTCCACGTGTGCACAGGCTTCAGGTGTTCAGCCTCTGGGCCACCTGGGAAGCTTAAAACGTGCAAATTCTGCAGTCGACTCAGACCTGTTGGGAGTGTTGGCAGTAGTAATGCAGCAACCTGCCTTTTATTTTGCTGGAGATTTTTTTCGTTTGTTTTGGGTTTGATCTTTTTAAAGATTTATTTATTTATTATATATAAGTACACTGTAGCTGTCTTCAGACACACCAGAAGAGGGCATCAGATGGTTGTGAGAGCCACCCTGTGGTTGCTGGGATTTGAACTCAGGACCTCTGGAAGAGCAGTCGGTGCTCTTAACCACTGAGCCATCTCTCTAGCCCTTTTTTTTTTTTTTTTTTTTCTTTTTCTTTGTTTTTTTTAGATTAAGGCCCAGGCCTTACCTTGAACTTGCCTTACAACCAAGGATGACCTTGAACTCGTGACCATCCTGCTTTCCCCCGCAAGTGTTATAATTGCAGCAACTTTTAACAAGCTTTCCAGGTGATCTGATGAACTAAAGCTTACGACCCACTGAGCAGAGGAATACTCCCAGTTTCTCTGCCCCTCTCCTTGGCCATGACTTCCGAGATTTGTGAATCTTGAACAGCATTGAGCGTGCTCAGTTTGTTTCTCCTGGTTCCGGGGCTTTTGCTGCTGCCTGTGTTTGGAGAGCCAGTCCACTCATGAGACAGGAGGATGCTGACCTGCTCAGACATGGCAGAGGACAGTCAACAAAAGCAGAGTCTGGCTCTGTGGTGTGAGACAGGTTGTGTCCAGCATTACCCATGACTGGGGGCCAGTCTGTCTAATTGAGGGAGCAGGACTAGCAAGCCAGGAGCTGCTCCTGCTGTCAGTTGGTTTCAATATTAGGAGGGCACATTATTTATTGTATCTTTAAAATTCCAACAATGGATTTTTGTGAAGAGTTGGCAGGCTGCAGGACCAGACTGCCTACAGTAGAGAGACCGAGTTAAGAGGAGAGAAAGCAAAGCAAACTAATGAAGAAAGGCCAGAGAAAGTTGCCCCAACGTTTTTTAACTAAGTGGGATTTTAACAAAACCATTCAGTCCGCCCTCTCGCGTTAAAAATGAAGACACAACCCACACTGAAGGACCTCATTGCTTTGGCAAAGTCACATCGCTAATCGGCAGCAGAGGCAAGACTAGAACTCAGGACACCTGGCTCTCAATTATGCAACTTCTAAGGAGATGGACCAAAGAAAACAGTAGTACAATCTTCAAGTTCACGATACAGTCACTGTAGTAAAAGAAACAACTCCAAGAACCGTAGGATGGGATGGGCTTATAGCCAAACGCTTTGTGTTCATAAGAACACTCTGACTCCAAGTCACTATCCCTGCCACCCCTCTTACCCAAGGCTAAAGCTACAGGCTGCTCAGGGTGCTCCAAACACTGCTTATTTTCTTGGGCTGTTTCCAGTACTTGTTCTACCTAGAGTCTACTGGCTCCAGCACCCCCATGTATGGTTCATCAGTCCTTTAAGACAGACAACTCAAATGCCATCCCTAGAGTCTCCCCTGAGTCCACCAACCCACTCAGAAATGGCCACGCCCCCCACTCTGATTTCCCAAGATGCTTTGCACTTTTCTCTGTCTACTTTGCATTGTGTTCTGTTGTAGAATGTAAACTCTTCATAGGCAAGGGCCCCCTTCCATGGCTCATGTGCTTTTTCTCAATAGTGCTTAGTATGTGGTCATTATTCAGCCAACCAATGGGAGCTCAGAGTCACATGTCAAAGAATGTCACCTGTTGCAGCCCACGCATCACGTTCACTGGTGCTCAAGGACGTCACCACCCATGCTTTCCCCCAGAAAAAAAGCTCAAATACCTCCCAACATTCTGCTTTTCTACGCACCACATGACATAATCCCATTTGGGTTTGTCTAACTCATGTAGCTTCATGTACTAATTAAGCTGTAAGACACAACAGGGCATGAATTTATTGTGCAATAATTCACACGCGGGATGTTTGCGCAGTGCTTGGGCGTGAGTTATGACACATTAATTCACGGCCTAGAGGGCCTCGTTGCAATTACAGAACCATTTTTTAAATATCATCTGGATTTTAAAATACAAATATTGGTTACCCCACCCCACCCCCCCAGTCTTAGGACCCTTGCTCCCAAACGCAGGTGACCCCCTTTCTTCTCATTCTGTGCTCTCCTTCCCCATTCAGCTGTACTGACAGCAAAAGAATGGTCAATGCAACCTTCCACTGAACTCACAGAGGACCACAGGGGTCCTGTGAAGAGGGAGGAAGAGGAAGATGGGCAGAAGCTTCCTAACTACCTGCAAGACAAGGGAGCTGGCCCGTGGGTCAGAAGACACTGGAGAAGCAGATGCAACAGCCAGCTAAGGCCTATTACTAAGAACGAGAAGAGGAGCCAGGAAAGACTTTTATGAATCCTGACATTCAATAAACCTCACCGCACAGAACCAGGCAAAATTCACTGTGGTTTTTATGCCCACTATTAGGAGAGGATGATGGGAAAGGAAGGAAGGAAGAAATGTCATCTGGCTCAGAAACTCACAACAAAAACCAGTTCCTTGCTCTCCTCTCTGCCCATGGCTCTGAGGGAGAGAGGTGAGCTCATCTCTGTGGCTGACTCTCCTGCTGGCCTCACAGCACTCTGTACACACCCAACACCACCTGTGATGTCACTCACCAACCGCCTGCAGAATCTGCCGCGCTCGCTCTCCGAGCTTGTATTAAAACACTCACTTATAACTCCTATTAATTTTTCACGAGGAGTTATTTTTAACTCGCTCAAACCATTGTCTGAATGTGCCAAATATATTTTCTTAATGAACGATCTCGGCGTGTGGTTCCTCCTTCCCTGACTCCCCCGCTGCTATTCAAATGGTCCCCTCCTCACGGGGAGCACGGTTTGGATGAGCAGCTCACAGCAATGTCCCGGAAATGAGTAGCAGAGAACAGAAAGAAAGGAAAAAAAGTCCCATATTTCTCTCTTACTCAGGCTTTGGATGTAAGGGGATTTCATGAAACATGGGTTTTTGAAAATAGAAAGATCAAGTCAAAATTGAAATATTTTGAGCTGGGGCTGTAGCTCAACTTGTAGTGTGTGGTTGGCCTGTGCAAAACCCTGAGCATTTTCTCTAGGGAGAAAACAAAAAACCAGAAGAAAAGAAGGAAGGAAGAGAGGGAAGGAAAGGGGAAGGAGGGGGGTAGAAAGAAAGGAAAGAAGGACTTCTCTATATAGTATACAAAGGAAACCAATGGGGTTATGGGATCAGGACTTCTAGACTTCTTAGTGGTTATTCAATAATCCTGATGGTGATGATGATGGTGATGATGGTGGTGGTGGTAGTGGTGGTGGTGGTGGTGGTGATGATGATGATGATCTCACAACCAAAGAAGATAAGAGAGTCACCAAGCATGGTGGCACTCATCCGATGTCCCAGCACTTGCGTGGCTGAGGCCACAGGATCACAAGTTTTCAGCTGGACGTAGGCTACCAAGTTTGAAGTCAACCTCAGATGTATAGCATGTCTCAAATAGAAAGAGGAGGAAGATCAGGAAGAGAAGGAAGAGGCAGGAGGGAAAATACTAAAATAAAAGACCAGGGGCTGGAGAGATAGTTAAGAGCACTGGTTGTTCTTTCAGAGGACCAGAGTTTGAGTCCCACACGTCGGGTTACTCACAGCGGCCTGTAACTCCAACTCCAGGAAATCCAATGTCCTCTTGTAGCTTCCACAAATGCCACATATAAATACATACACATGAAAATAAAGTAAGATAAAATTTAATGAAGAAGAAAACATTAAGGCAAGGAGTCTTTTTAAAGGGTTTTTGAGGCATGGTCTTTCCTTGTAGCCCTAGCTGGCCTGAAGCTTACTCTGTAGTCCAGGCTGACCTCATACTCAAGAGTTCTGCCTGCTGCTGCTTCCTGGGTGCTGGGATTAGCACTTCCCAACCTGTGAATCTGAGCGGTTTCTCTGTCTAACCACTGTCATTCGTTCATCAGGATAAATCTAAATCTCTTAGCATGGTCCTTCCAAATGTTTCCACAACTGACTAGTGCTTATTCCTCTAACTTCACCCCCTGCCCAGGCCACATTCCCAGCATGAACCTGTTTCCTGCCTCTAATGGTCTCCCTGGTCCCATGGCTGATCAAACACCAGCTTACCTTTCAGTTCCCAGTTCAGACATTGCTTCCTCAGGAAGCCTTGGGAGGTGTGCCCTTCGCACGTACCTCCAACGCGCCTGTCGTTACACCTACCCTTGGCCATAAAGTAGCAGAATTCTAGCTCAGCTGGCTGTCTCCTCCACTGGACTGTAAGTCAGGGGCTCAATAAATATTTGTTGAACAAGTGTGCAGACAGAGAAGAGAAAACCTGAAGACGCAGATGATCCAGAATTCCTATCGACTTGACTTTGAGATACGCACTCCGTAACCAAGCAACCTTTATAAATCTAACTCGGGTAAATATATAAATGGTATTACGTTCCTTGTAGAAGGTGATCAAAATGAAAAGTGTGAATGGAAAACCAACTGTGATAAAACCTTGACCGCGAATAATTCACGACCTGTGTAAGCTGCACACAGGTGATAAATAGCCGGCCTTCGTGGGTTCTCATTTTAGAAATATCAGGCTGCCTTGGGCTGCAGAAACCATCCCACTCCCAGTATTGAAACCCTGCTTCTTTTTTAAAGTGTCATACTTAGCCCTGTAACTTAGGTAGGATGTCCCCGAAAACAAGCTGTCACCTTGGTTGGAAGCATACACAAAGGCACCGAGGGAACATCCTCACCCTCTAGGGATTCTTTCCTTTTTAAATTTTTATTCGGGGTAGAGCGCTTGCCTAGCAAGCGCAAGGCCCTGGGTTCGGTCCTCAGCTCCGGAAAAGAAAATTTTTATTCTATGTGTTTGGGTATTTTGCCTGAAGGTATGTTTGTGCACCTTGTGTATGCTTGATGCCCAAGGAAGTAAGAAGAATGTATCAGAGCTCCTGGGACTAGAGATACAGATGGTGAGCCATCACAGGGATGCTGGGAAGCAAACTTAGCTTAGAGCCCACCAAGCCAGATGTATTTACCCAACCTACAGGGTTGACAAGATAGCTCAGTGGGTAAAGTTACTTGCTACCAAGCCCAACAACCTGGATTTGATGCCCAGGTCCCACATGATGGAAGGAGAAAAGCAACTTCTCACATGTGTTTGTGCACATACACACACACACACACACACACACACACACACACACACACACACACACACCCAGAGCGCTTTTAATTTTTACTTACTTATTTGGTTTTTCCAGTCAGGGTTTCTCCATGTAGTCCTGACTGTCCTGGAACTGAATCTATAGACCAAGCTGGCCTTGAACTCATAGAGATACACCTGCCTCTGGCCTCTGCCTCTGCCTCTCTGCCTCCTGGGTGCTAGGATTAAAGGTATGCACCACCACTGCCCGGCCAAAATAAATAAATTTTACAAAAATAGATAGAGAGATAGAGAGATAGATCATGCAACCTATTAAGACTTATCTGGGCTGGAGAGACGGCTCAGCCGCTAAAATCACTGACTACTCTTCTAGAGGTCCTGGGTTCAGATTCCCAGCAACCACATGGTGGCTCACAACCCTCTATAATGGGAGCTGACGCCCTCTTCTGGTGTGTCTGCAGACAGCTACAGTGTATTCATATAAAAAATTAAGTTAAATTTTTTAAAAAACTGCACCAAAGACTCCCAACTTGAAAAAATCAGTGCATGTTTATAAATGTCTACTATCAAGGTCTGGAGACTGTTAGCTGCCCTTTTGTAAGAAAAAGAAAATACTTCTATCTCTCAAAGCTCTAAAGACTCTAACTAGATACCCTCAAGCACATAAGCACTAAGCATGTTGGAAATTCTAGGCCCACTGAAGCTGGCCTCTTTCCTTTCCATGGAAAACTAGACTGACAATACTTGCTTTCATGGGTCAATACCAGAACTAATTGGGTAAATACAAACCATCACTATTGCTTGGGGTGGTGGCTGGGTATCATTCCGAAGCAGCATCGAGGTAAGCGTTCCTACCCCAAGGAACTTCTGAGTACACAAAGAGAACCATGCAAAGGTGTCTACCAAAGCTCTGTTGTGGGCAGTAAGACGTTGGACTGCAGATGTAAAATTTGCCACACGGACATGTGTAGAGGTCAGAGGACAACCTCAGGTATCAAACTTAACTCCCACCTTGTTTGAGGCAGGATCTCTCTTGTTCACGACTGCATACACCAGGCTAGCTAGCCCAATGGCTCCTGGAAATTCTTCTGTGTGTACATCCCATATCCCTGAAGACGCTCCCTGGGATTGCAGGTGGGTACTGTACTGCATCTGCCTGCTAGGGTTCTAACAATATGAACCCCAATTGTCAGTCTTTTTAAAAAGAGCTATTTTTATTATTTGTAATTGTGTGTGTGTGTGTGTGTGTGTGTGTGTGTGTGTTGTATGCACATAAATGTAGATATCTCCAGAGGTCAGAGGTGGGTTGGATCCCCTAGAATTGGAGTTATAGACAGTTATGAAGCACCCAACGTGGATTTTCGGAAACAGACTTGGGTCCTCTATAAGAGCAGTATATCCTCCCAACCCCTGAGCCATCTCTCCAAGCCCCACATCATCAGATATGTGTGACAAGTATTTGACCCCTGACCTATCTCCCCAGAACACCTCTCTATATTTTTTTTCTAGAGATATATACTCCCTATAAAAAATGTAAACCAGTTGTGTCATAGTCTTTTCTTCTTACTCTAGGTATAAGCCAAATTCTGTATTCCCACAATCCAGTCAGCGTGGTGGTGCATGCCTTTAATCCCAGAACTCTAGAGGCAAAGGCAAGGCAAACTCTTGTGAGTTTGAGGCCAGCCTGATCTACATAGTGAGTTCCAGGCCAGCCAGGACTACAAAGACCCTGTCTCAAAGACAAAGAGAGAAAGAAAAAAGACAGTCTGTGTGTTCTCTGTCCCTCTGCCTTAGATTTACCGAATGGATGATCATGGCTAACTGAATACACAGAATTTGATATGTTCTCATCAAATACAACAATTGTGTCTAGTAAGGAGGGGAAATAAGGAAGAAGGTAAGAGGCAACATAGGAAAAAGTAATCTTTTAAGTGGGCCTTGCATGAACTGAGTTTGACAGTACAACTGGTTCTCTGCCCTTAAGCTTCAGCCGTCTCCCTCAGCTCCATGATTTAGGTTCATCCTTATACCCTTCCGGCTTCTAGAGAGAGACTAGTGAAAGTGAACCTATAAAGTACGATGTCGGAGAAGAGTCAAACTCATAGGAATTGAATATCATCTTTATGACTCAGGCAAAAGGAGCAAACAACAACCAGACGTCCGTGGGAAAAGCCACCATGTGACAGCAAGCTCTGGGAAGCTTCACTGCTGCCCAACATGTAACAGTAAAGAGGCAAGCCTTCCTCAAAGGCGGTTCTCAGATCATGCTTCCCTTCTCCCTGTGTCGGTCATCAGCCCCAGAGCTCAGCTGTCAACGGATCACCTCAACTCTGCAACCCCCACCCCTGAACCTCTGCTCCCCCCAACATCCAGACTCACCCTCATGGGAAGGGGGAAGCCTTTGACCTGTACAAGCTCTCTGACCTAGGAGGGAGGCCCTTCTCTCTCTATCTAGCCTTGACCTTCAGCGCTTCTCGGCCATTCTCCTGCTTCTAGAAGTATTTCCTAAGCCTTGCAGAATGGTGCTACAGCCTTCCTCTCCATCCCATCAGCACTTAAAGCCCCTAAGCTCAGTTAGAACTAGTTTCCCTTTCTGCCTGGTGTGATCTGGGCGGGTACCTTAAATTCCTTCTGTCTAAAAGCCTCCAAAGGTCAGGGCCAGGATACATGTATCTCCTGCTTCTGGATTTCACACTCTTCTGACAACCCACAAGAACTGTTCACCACAGGGTAAGAAGCCAAAAGATCCGTTTAAGACAGAGAAAATAAATACACAGACTTATGGAGTTAGAATTCCTAGAAGCAAGTTTTTCTTTTCAGAGAAAGGGACAGTCAGAGGTGGGAACAAGAGAGTAAAAATGCACAGTCTTCTATTTAAAGATCACTTCCTGAGGGCTTTTTCTAATGAGAGCCCTGGGTCTGCGAATCTCAGTTTAATTAGGAAACAGTCTCTCCCCCAGGAGGCACTTGGCGCAGAAGAGGTGCTTAAAGCAACACCAGGAAAGGCCTGAGAACCCTTGTGTGAATTCCATGGTGCCTCCAGCTCTTTCCCTCCTGCCTTCTCCCTGTGCTTCTCCTGCCTCTGAGCTCTTTCCAAACTCTAAAACAGAAGTTCCATCCCAAGGAGCCAAGAAGAGCTCGTGTTAAATCCAAACGATCCACCCACTAAACTGCACGCTGGCCTGCTTTCCCAGCCGAACCCCACCCATTCTCCTTGGTCCTGGAGGTCACCGTTCATCCCTTTGTCTTTAAGAGGAGCACTGCCTTCATCCTGAACCTTTCCAAAACACTTGTCCATGAACTGAGTCTCAACGATTTCTCAAGACTGACCTCATGGGTCCTGCAGAACAGCTTCAAACACAGCAAGTGACTTTGCTGGAATTCTGGTAAGGACTTGACAGAAGCCTGGTGGGACTATTAAATTGTTTTCAGCTCTCAAAGCTTTGGAGGAATGGACTCAGAGCAGCATCTCTCAAGATGCATTCCTTTGTGTGAAGTACAGCTTCTGTCCCTGCCCAAATAGTATAAGCTTTTCCCTCCTTGTGATTTCCAAAAAATAAAAACTGTGGAGCCAATCAAACCAGGATCTCCCAAGAAATCAAGAAAAAAATATATCTGGATGTGTGACCTTCCCCAAAGTTTCCAACATTCTGGCTTTGACTCCCTTGTAACAGTGGAAGAGGATAATCAGAAATATAGGAGCAGAGGCTCTGACACCGAAGAGCTAATAATGTCTGGACAGGTCAGGGGAAGCACCTGCACCCCCAGCACTGAGGAGGTTCCAGCAGGTGCACAGGTCAGGGGAAGCACCTGTACCCCCAGCACTGAGGAGGTTGCAGCAGGTGCACGGGTCAGGGGAAGCACCTGCACCCCCAACACTGAGGAGGTTGCAGCAGGTGCACAGGTCAGGGGAAGCACCTGCACCCCCAGCACTGAGGAGGTTGCAACAGGAAGGTCACAAATCCAAGCTCAGCCTGGACCACACAGTAAGTCCACAGTCAGCTTGGGTTGCAGAGTATCTCAGTGGTAATACTAATTATGGTCTAGAGAGATGGCTCAGCAGTTTAAGAGCATATAGTGCTCTTCCAGAAGAACAACATCCAATTCCCAGCTCGCACATCAGGTAGCTCACAACCACCTGAAAATCTGTCTCCTGGAGACCCAGTGCCTGTGGCTTCTATGAGCATTGGTACTCACATACACATACACGTAATTGGAAATGAAGCAAAATCCTTTTAAAAATTATTACTTTCAAAATAACTGTGCTATATCCAGAACTTTGAAATAAGATTTGAATCAAAGCACATGGAAGGAAGGAAAGAGGAAGGGAGGGAGGAAGAGATAGGTCGCAACTACCATCATGAAAACTAGTTGAGGTGTATCCTAGGTCTAGAAGTCACAGATGAACACTGGGAGACATTTAGCCTTTGCTCTGTGCGCCTTTTCTAGAACTGGTGTCTAGTCACAGCCATCCATTCACTCATCCAGTAAATATTTACTGGTCCCCAACTACTCAGCACTGGAACACAGGGATGAGAACATACACAGAGAGAAAGAACTCTCCACCCCAGTGACTTAAGTCTCAGCAACGGAAGCAGACCATAAACAAATGAGACAGTAGCCCGTGTTAGACCTTGATCTGTGAGGCCGAGCAAATGAAAGCTCAAAGAGGTTAGGATGCTCTGTGGCTAAGAGTTACAGTTTCAAATGGGTAGCCCAGGGCCAGGAACTGGGAAAACAGCATGATAAAAGTGCTGCTTCAAAAACAACCGATGCACCCCCCAACACACACACACACACACACACACACACACACACACACACGCACATACACACACATGCACATACTCACATATATACATGCACATACACACATACACATATACACACATGCACACATACATACACACACATATACATACAAACACACATACATACCACACACACACATACACATATACACATACACACAAGCGCACACATACATACACATACAAACACATGTACACATATAGACACACACACACAGAGATTAAAATTAAAATGAGTAGCCCAATCTGGTGTGGTACCACATATTTGAAATACTATTACTCAAGAGACTAAGGCAGAAGGCTTACAGTTAATTCAAGGACAGATGGGCTACATTGCAAGTTGTCTCAAGAATTAAGGCAAGCTAGGCAGAGTAACACACACCTTTAATCCCAGCACTGGGCAGGCAGAAGCAGGTCGATCTCTGCAAGTTTGAGGCCAGCCTGGTCTTCATTGATAGTTGTAGCCACATTGTAGGCTACATATAGTAGGTTACATAGAGACCCTGACTCAAAAAAAACAAACAAAAAGACCTAAGACAAAAAAAATTACTAATATTAGAGATTCAAAAAATCTCAAAGAAGATCATATTTCACCAACGTCAGGACAGTCCAGGGAGTCCTCTCTGAGGAGAAGAAGGACAAAGGCCCTGGATATCTGTCTTAGGGTTTTACTGCTGTGAACAGACACCATGACCAAAGCAACTCTTACAAAGGGCAACATTTAATTAAGGCTGGCTTATAGGTTCAGAGACTCAGTCCGTCATCATCAAGGTGGGAGCAGGGCAGCATCCAGGCAGGCATAGTACAGGCAGGGCTGAGTTCTACATCTTCATCTGAAGGCTGCTAGCAGAATACTAACCTCCAGGCAGCTAGGACAAGGGTCTTAAAGCTCACTCCCACAGTGACACACCTACTCCAATAAGGTCACACCTCCAAATAGTGCCACTCCCTTGGCCAAGCATATGCAAACCATCACATTCCACTCCCTGGCCCCCATAGGCTTGTTCAAACACATGAGTCTATGGGGGCCATATCTAACCATAGCATAGTAAAAAAGTACATTGAGTCCAACTTCCAAAGTCCGCACAGTTTATAGCAGTACAATGCTAAAAGTCCAAAGTTCAAATTCTCTTCTGTGATACATCCAATCACTTAACTGTAATCCCCAAATTAAGACAGGCAACCAGCTGGGAAAACCCTAAACTCTGCCATCTCCATGTCTGATGTCAAAGCAGTCTTCAGATCTTTAACTCCTTTTTCATCTTTGTTGACTGCAAAAGACTTCTTTCTCTTGGGCTGTTTCCACTCCCTGTTAGCAGCTTTCCTTGGCAGGTGTCCCACAGCTCTGGCATCTTTAACATCTTTGGTTCCCCAAGGCAGCTTCAATGTTACAACTTCTTGTTTCAACGTCTGGGATCCACACATGATCTTCTGGGCTCCTCCAAAAGACTTGCTTCACTTCTCCAGCTCTGCCCTCTGTAACACTGTAACTCAGGTTGATTTACTCCACTGTTGCTGTTGTTCTTGGTGATCATCCCATGGTACTGGCATCTCCAATACACTGGGGTCTTCTGTTGCAACCAGGCTTCACTAATAGACTCTTATAAGTTCTCTTCATGGTGCCAAGCCTCAAATCCTTTGCGTGACCCCTTCAGTTCTGGATTGTCAACTATAACTGAGGCTGTACTTTCACCAATGGCCTCCCATGGCCTCTCCCAGTGCCCAACCTCAGCTGTTCTTTATGACACCTTCATGCCTTCAAAACCAGTACCACCTGGGTGATTCTTACACATTACCAAGTACAGCTGCAGCACGAGGTACAACCTTGGCTATCTCTGGAACACAGCTTCTTGGTGCTCTTAGAAAACACTTCTCGGAAGATTTCACCTCAGTGATGCTGGTCTCTTCTTAATCACCTCTAATTTCTTAACTTCAGCTGACCAGCATCAATAGTTCCAGTAGTCTCCTTCTCCTCTTGAATATAAAGACAGAGACATATGGCTGAAGCTGCAGAGTTCTGCTGCTTGCAGGAGCTGGAACGTTGCCCCCCCCCTTGTTCTATTACATTATCACTAGCTTCATTTTTCCCAATTCCTTCCCTGCCTAAGTTTGGCTGTCCTGGATCCTGCTCCATAGACTGACTTTGAGCTCAGAGATCTGCATTCTTGTCTCCTAAACACTGGGATTAAAGGTGTGGTTCACCAAGTCTGGATTTAAGTTTTTCTTCACCTAGAACTTGCTCTGTTCTAGGCTGGGATTAAAAGCTTGTACTACAGTGTCTAGATCTAAATTTAGCTGGCTGGAACCTTGCCCCAAGGTTAATACTCCTTTAATTCAATTTAATATCCTTAACACAGAATTCAACTCCATTTCATTTTCTGGTGTCCCCTTTTTTTTTTTTTTTTTCGGAGCTGGGGACCGAACCCAGGGCCTTGCGCTTGCTAGGCAAGCGCCCTACCGCTGAGCTAAATCCCCAACCCCTCTGGTGTCCCTTTAATACTCAAACTATACATTTTGTATTTTTCCTTTGTCAACTTGCTATGTTTGTTCAAAATACTCTTTATCAGACTTAACCAGAGAACAAAGTCTCTGTTGGGCTTTTTTGAGACTTCTTTTGTCAATGCAATTAATATAAATCTCTTTACCTCGGCCCTAGACAGCCTCTTCAGACAATGGCAAAAAGCAGTCACATTCTTCACCAAAAAAAATCACAAAAACAGTCCCTCGGCCATATATTAAAGTTCTTCTCCCCTGAAACCTCTTGGGCCAGCTTGGGCCAGCAGGCCTACACAGCTCAAATGACCCTCAGCACCACTGTCTTCCATGTTCCTACTAGGTTGGCCCATTAAGCCCCTGTTAAAGCATTCTGTGGTTTTCCAAATCCAAAGTCCCAAAATCCACATTCTTTCAAACAAAAGCATGGTCGGGCCTATCACAGCAACACCCCACTCCTGATACCAACTTCTGTCTTGGAGTTACCTCTGAGGAGAACAAGGACAAAGGCCCTGGATATCTGTCTTAGGGTTTTACTGCCATGAACAGACACCAGGACCAAAGCAACTCTTATAAAGGACAACATTTAATCGGGGCTGGCTTACAGGTTCAGAAGTTCAGTCTGTTATCATCAAGGTGGGAGCAGGGAAGCATCTAGGCAGGCATGGTACAGGCAGGGCTGAGAGTTCTACATTTTCATCTGAAGGCTGCTAGCAGAATGCTAACCTCCAGGCAGCCAGTAATAGGGTCTTAAAGTCCATGCTCACAGTGACACACCTACTCCAACAAGGCCTCCAAACAGTGCCACTCCCTGGGCCAAGTGTATACAAACCATCACACTATCTTTTTGTGTTCTTGTGGCAAATGTCCCTAACATTTCATTTTTACTGTTTGTAAAACAAGCATGGTATTAAGTATAGTCAAACTGTTGTTCTATCAGTACAAACACCAGCACCAGCACCAGCACCAGCACCAGCACCAGCACCAGCACCAGCACCAGCACCAGCACCAGCACCAGCACCAGCACCAGCACCAGCACCAGCACCAGCACCTCTAAGCAGAATGTTTTCATCTTCTCCAAATTGGTACCCACTAAACACTAATTTTCCATCCTTCCTTCTCCAGCCCTCAAAAGAAAAATAATCATTTTTTTTTCTGCCTTTGTGAATTTGACTGCTACGTGAACACCAGATAAACACAACCGTCAGTATTTGTTTTGTAACTAGCTTCTTTTCCCTTAGACTGGTCCACATTATATACCTCACTGAGGTATATAGAGAGGCCACATTTTGTTTATCCAGTGTTAGGCAGGTACATTCCTTTTGCCTTTGGGTTACATATCTTTTCCAACCCTGCTTTCTCTTCTTCTGAATATCTGCCCAGAATAAAAACTCCCAAGGTAATCTTATGTTTAACTTGATTTTGTTTATCAAAACAGGGTTCTCTGTGTAGCCCTGGATGTCCTGGAACTTGTTCTGTAGACCAGGATGACCTTGAACTCTGGTCTACCTGCCTCTGCCTCCCAAGTGCTGGGAGTAAAGGTGTGCGCCACACCCGGCATTACGTTTAACTTTTTAAGGGATCACCATGCTGTTTCCACCATGGCCATCCCATTTTCCATTTCACCAACAGCACAATGGTTTCAATTTATCTGCACTCCCACAGACACTTGCCATTTTCTGTTGTTTTTAATAGTAGACATGTTCATGAGCACAGAGTAGAACATAGACATTCTAGGCTGACACAGAACGAGAAAGGGGAATCTAGGATTACAGCAGAGAGAGAGCGGGAGGCTGAATCATTCAAATGGGGCATTGGAGTCATGTGGGGATTGGACCTTTATTCTGGATAGCAGAGGATATGAGACCTGGGACTTTTGTTCTGGATAGCAGAGGATGTGAGAACTGAGACCTTTATTCTGGATAGCAGAGGATGTGAGGACTGGGACCTTTATTCTGGATAGCAGAGGATGTGAAGACTGAGACCTTTATTCTGGATAGCAGAGGATATGAGACCTGGGACTTTTGTTCTGGATAGCAGAGGATGTGAGAACTGAGACCTTTATTCTGGATAGCAGAGGATGTGAGGACTGGGACCTTTATTCTGGATAGCAGAGGAACCTCCACAGAGTGTAGCTTCTTATGATGGCTTTTTGTGCTCTTTGAACTAAATATCTGGCTCTCAGACTAAGAATGAAGGACTTGAAACCCCAGTGCTGTGTCATTCCCTCAAATATCAAGGGTCCTGACAACACACTGAGAACAAAATGAACTGAGGTGGTCATCTACCTGTCTCCCTCTTTTAGATACCAAAGCAGAGACGCCACACTCCATCACGAGAACTCGATTTTGTTCAGATTGTTCATTTATGATGTCGAGCCACAATCCAATCACTTAAAAGGCAAAGAAAGAAAAAGCAGTCACCTTTGAATCATCCCCTAGCTTGGGTGATCCCTCTCATTATTGTAGATGACCAAGAGCTGGTATCGAGACAAAGGAGGCTCCCCTGCCCCTGTGGTGAAATTAAGGCTGACACAGATGTGAGTGGGCAGACTCTCAGGAAAAGGGCCGGAGTACTGTGAATCACGCACTCACAAACCTTGCAAAATTAAATAGATGAATTCCGTCCCCAGCCCCAGATGCTTCAGGAAGGACTGTCAGAGATGTCTGAGGTGATCAGAGCTGGAGAGAGAAAGGGCCCCAACGGGAAGCCTGAAAACACATTTTTGAGCGGCAGAGAGTACCTCTCATAACCTCCCTTCCCCCGAGCGACAGGGATGAAAGCTTCTACAGCGTCTACATCAAAATGAGAAGCCCAAGGAGTTATAGATTTTCTCAACAATAAATAATCTGAAGAGAATGGGCCGCCCAACCGCCGTTTATAAACGTTAGAAAATACACACTTGTGTGTGGTGGTAGGAGGGGACGGAGAGTAGAGAGGGGAGAGTTATGGAGTTGTCCCCTCTGGGAAAGGAGGAGGGACAGAAATCAATTTTCACTATGGCATTCTTAAGATTCAAATAGGGGAGTGTGGAAAAAAAATCTAGAAGCCTAAATAACTAATTTCTCTCAGCAAGAAAGCATGTACTCCCAGCACCTCTGTACTGCTTTCCTTCCCATCAGAGGGCCATCTTCTTCACCTTTCGTCTCTACAGGGTATGAACACCACCACCCAGGATGAAGGGAGACCCTACTGCACCCCCTCACCCAGGTCATCACCCCGGTCATTAGCTCACACTCCTCCTACTGCAGTCTTGTTGAAGGATTAGAACCTTTCGGCCCAAAGATTTATAATAAAAACTGGAGTAGGATAAAAGAGAAAGCTGTTCTTCTCAGGCCGGAAATTAATGCACCTAAAGTTTTGGATGGTTCACCCATTTATCCATTATCAATCAATATTTTTTAAAGATTTATTTATTTATTACATATAAGTACACTGTCACTGTCTTCTGACACACCAGAAGAGGTCATTGGATCCCATTACAGATGGTTGTGAGCCACCATGTGGTTGCCGGGATTTGAACTCAGGACCTCTGGAAGAGCAGTTGGTGCTCTTAACCACTGAGCCATCTCTCCAGCCCATCAATCAATATTAACTGCCTGCAGATACGCATGGAACAAAACAGGCAGAAGAAACAAGTCCCCCTGTCTTTTTAAAAAAAAAAAAAAAAAAAGAAGTTCTTATAGATATCCCTAAATGTATAACTTGAATTTAACGGTGTAAAAAATAAAATAAAATCAGTCAAACCCAAACGAGCTTTCTGTGAAACAACCACGCCGTACTCTTTGAAGCTGTGCATGTTGTGAACAGCAGACTACAAAGCCAGTTTGGACTGAAGTCGGATGTCGAGACAAGATGACTAAGTGTGGTGCGTGAACTTGGACTGGGTCTAAACTGGGGAGCAACATCTTACTACCAAAAAGATAAATAAATAATTTACTGAACAACTATCAACATGGACAGTAAAACACATGCACTCATGTATGAGAGGAGGGAGAGAGAGAGAGAGAGAGAGAGAGAGAGAGAGAGAGAGAGAGAGCGAGTATCTAAACATTAACTATTCAATAATCCTGGAGAAAGATTAATGGGTGTTATTATAAATACTATTCTAGCAACTTTTCTGTAGGCTTGGTATTTTTAAACTAAATGGCTGAAAAGAAAACAAAGGTACTCCAATATGAAAAGCGGTAGAAGTTTCTCCCTGAAGTGACCATTATAAATAAGTTTGCCTTCGCTTGCACGGGACACACACACACACACACACACACACAAGATCGACCCAGAATGATCAAATTCCAAGTTAGGAAGTTTAGATTAGAGAAGTGGGTGGCCTGAGAAACTCCTTTGTCTTTGATTTACAACCCCAATTGTCAGCAGGTAAAAATGTCTGCGGAGAAACCACAACCTTGGCTCATGTTAATATGGTTATAAAAATACATGCTGTTATTGTCATTTTGTAGGACTAACACAAATTAATAAATCAGGGGCCTGAGCTTGAACACCGGGAAGTATGAGGGAAGAAGGTAGAGAAAGCTACCTTACAAACAGAGGTGCCAAGCATGTGTTCAAGAATTAAGGATGCTTGAAAAGGGGCAAACAGGAAGCAGCACTCTGAGCTGCAAACCATGTGCACGTATCTTTATATTAAGCCGCCACAACAGCTGTGTTGGTCTGTTGGTTGTGAGGAAATGCCCAAGGCGAGAGAACTGTATAAGGAAGGAGGTATGTTCATCTCACAGTTCTCAAAGTCTGAACAGTGCCCTGCTGGCTCTCTCGATCTTGTTGGTGGAGTCCCAATGTGGTGTGGGACAGCACATAACAGGAAACAGAGACCATGCAGGCTGCTGTTACTGTTTCTGCTGCTGCTCCTTCTCCTCCTTGTCCTCCTCCTCCACCTCTTTTCCTCTGACCTCCCTTTCCCCTCCAGAAAGCTAGCAGCATTCAAGCACAAGAGTCCACCATGACAACCTTGTCCTGTCGCCTTCTGGAAGCCCCATTCCTGAACACCTAAATTCACATCTTTTTTTCTTTTTCCCACAGTGTTTAGAACAGTCTTTCTATATTTCATTCATTGACCTCAAATTAATGATCCTCCCGTCTCGCAGTCCTGAGTACTGGGATTACGGTTGTGTGCCATACTGGGATTACGGTTGTGTGCCGTCATGCCCGTCTTTCAAGCTTCCTCCTCCTTCTCGGTTGTGTATGCAGTGCACACCTCTGTATGCAAGTGAGGGCCAGGAGGAGGTTCTCTGCTCTACCACTGTCTATATTATTCCTTTGAAACATGGTTTCTCACTGAAACAGCAGGTAGGCCGGCAGACAGTGAGCTCCAGTGACACCTCTGTCTCCGTCCCCTATAGCTCTGAGGTTGTGGGCGTGCACTGCACCTGAAATTTTTGCATGATGCTAGGGATTTAAACTTGGGGCAACAAGCGCTCTTACCTGCCACATCCCCTCCAGCCCCGTTTCCTACCTTCTTAATAGTGGAATGGAGATTAAATTTCAGTACTTGAACCAAGACTACAGATTACACCTGTCATCCCAGAACATAAGAGGTAGAAGCGAAAGGATCAGGAGTTGAGGGACAGACTTGGCTATGTGTCAAATTTAAGGCTGACCTGGGCTACAATGAGACCCAGCTTCAAAATCACAAAATCTAAATCGATAAATTTTGATACATAAACCGTTGGGGGAAGCACACTCAAGTCATATATACAATTCATAGCAATGACTCGGGGGGTGTTGTTGTTGTAGCTCTTATTACTGTTGCCTTTGGTAGAGCAAGAGGGTGTAAATCATTTCCTCGGTTAAGAAAACAATAGTTGGAATTTGAAACCGGTTCTCTGTGAGTTTGAAGCCTGCATCCTTCCAGCATCAGCACCTTGCCCCCACAGAGAATCCGGAAGTTCCAAACAGGGTGCAGTGGTGCACACCTGTAGTTCCAGCAGGAAGATCAGAAGTTGAGGTTCCTCCTCAACAACATAGCAAGTTCCAGGCCGGCCTGGGCTACATGAGACCTTGTCTTTAAAAAAAATAGACAGGAAGGAGGGAAGAGGAGGAGGTAGGGGTGGGGGCAATAGCTGAAGGATACGGGCACTTAAAGGAACAACCTCTGTCAGTGTCTTTCCTTTCCCTCCAAAGAGCTAGATAGGTCAGAGACAGAAAGTCCCACCTAAACCATCTTCTGCTAAATCCTAAACCAATTCAAACCCAAAAAGTCTCCAGACAACGATAAGCAAGGAGACTCCAAAGATTCCCCATGGCTTCTCCAGAAGTTCCCACATGTGATTTTAATTCTAACGCCTTCCCCCACAACTTCATCATCTCCCTCTGCCTGCAGGTTAGTTAGTGGCGGTCTAGTAAGACATGTCTAGACACCAATTATAAGTAACCCCCCTGAGACGTCACCAATCTATTCCAAAACATTTAACTCACTATCTCCTTCCTAAGAGGGGGGAAAGCCTCCCCTCCAGATCAGGACACGCTAGGGGAAGAAGTGAAACTCTGACTTTCATCCCACCAAGGATGAAAGTAAGAGGAAGGCATTTTGGAAAGATGGTGGCCCAGTGGCAGGAAAGTGGTTGTGATTTCCCGGACAAACCAAACACCTCAGGATTTGACTTTCCCAAAGCTCAGCAGCCGCCCAAGGCTTCCAGATGCCGCTGGCACACGCTGTTAAGAAACATCTGCCACAAAAGAATGGCCCCAACTGGGACAAAGGCAAGGAAGAAGGCAGACGGTGCCAGTTTAATGAGGATGGTTTAACAAAACATTCTTTAAGCTTCCTAATTCACTTGGCCATTTGCTCCTCAGAATTGGCTGCCAATCAGCAGCAGACGGGAGAGAGGGATGTTTATTAGAGAAACACAGACTCTCCCCATCCCCAACCCAAGAGAGCACAGTACCAGTAAATGTCGGCCTTCCCAGTCACCCCATCCCAGAGCTAAGGGTGCACAAGGATGCTGGGGGATGAGAGTTGAACTAGAGGAGCTCAGTACCCTGATTTGATTGTTCTTGACAAACGGAGGCCAAATTAGAAGGATCAACCGCAGACCCTCTATGGCTCAATTCTGTGTTCATCCCTGAGCTCACCATGCCTACAGCATTCTTAGAATTTCTTAATCTTTCATAGAAACCTGACCTCTCAGGCACCTCTGAATGTCAGTTAGGAATATGGACTTTGAGATTAAGGAATAATGGGTATTTTGAACATGAGGCCGGAACAGGAAAGAGTCATAGAGAAAATAAAGATTCCATTTTCTTTCCATTTGAAGAAAGTCCCATATTCCCCCTCCCCAAGGACTAGGAGGTTGACAGAGCAGCCTGTAAGGGTCCTCCTGGTTGCATTTGGAGATATGGCATGACAACTTAGAATGAACCAAAGAGGCCTCAAAAAGAACCATCGATTGCAGACATTTGGGGGGATTATTCTCCTATTCTTACAGTCAGTCCAGCCCACATGACTTGGCAGCAGCTTTCTTCAGTCTTTCTAGAAGGTTCCTACAGTTTGTATACATAGGGACAGCCGTGATCTACCATCCTGGCCTCCAAAACAATGAAATCCACTCAGATTCACCCAAACAGCCTTCAGAGTGCTGCCCTTCCCAGAAGCAGCAGCCTTCAGCCCTGCCTCACATTCTCTTGCTTGCGTTGCAGCAGATAACTGAAGTGTGAGTGCCCTCTACCCTCCTTCTGGAAAATGACAGTTTCCTCAAAGCTGGCAAAAATCTCACAAACGCACCCCACCCACCCACACACACACACACACACACACACACACACACCTTACCCAGACCTACAACTTCAATTTCTTGCATGGTTTTACTTAATTTGGAAGATAAATCAGTAACACTGCCTTGGTATTATTCCATACGACATGAATGTGTGCGTTAGAGAAAGGAGGAGCCAAGAGGCTGGGATACAGCTGATCTCCTTCACAAGACTCTGGGACTGATGAGGGTGGAGAAATAGAAAGGAGAGGTGGGAGGGGGTTTGGGGGAGAGAGGGAAAACA
Source organism: Rattus rattus (assembly GCF_011064425.1). Taxonomy (NCBI): domain Eukaryota; kingdom Metazoa; phylum Chordata; class Mammalia; order Rodentia; family Muridae; genus Rattus; species Rattus rattus. Next base: position 260,328,062 of record NC_046154.1, read on the forward strand.
TAAAAGAATGGGCCACAATCAAATGAATGTATGGTCCGTAATCAAATGAATATTGGTTAGAATATCAGTTACGTGGAAGGGTAGGGAAGTACGAATGAACTGCCTCCTTTATAAGCCCCAGATCAAGGGAAGTTTTTGCATTTGCTACAAGTTCCCCAATAGCACGGGTAAAAAAGCTCACATGGGTGCATTCTCATTAATTTGGGTTGAACTGAAAGACAGGAACTGGATGGTTCCTGTACAGTTTGCACCTCCTTCCAGTGGACTGCACCGAAAATTTCTAAGTGGTAAGACCTAGATTCAGACTACTAAAATCATATTTTAAATGCATGAGTTTTGGGTTTGATCTCCAGCATTAAAAAAAAATCGGATTTCAACTGAGCATTAGACAGGCAAATTCCAAATTAGAAAATTTAAGAACCAAAGAATTATTATCTTTTCAAAGGAGTTAAGTCCGATCAATATCCCTCCCTTCCCCCCACCCCCAAAATTAACACCACCACCATCACTACCAAACTGCCATATACCTATTTATCCATTTGACGAAGGATAGAGACTATCTCTCCTGTGGAACTTTACAAATAAGAGCATTCCGTGGGTATTTCACTACCCATGGGATAAAGCGTTAGATATGTAAACCACAGATTAGAAAGATTTATCATAAATCAAAAGTGAACGGTAAGGTAGTGGGTGAAATCACAGTTGACAGAAGGCTCTCAGCAAATGCTTCACTTATCTGAGTTGGCCGATTAAAGAGTGTATTCCACCTCCTCAGGTCAGTCAGGGAACCATCCAAGTGGCATCTTGATGACTGTGTAAGGCTGGAGCTGTGACACCCCCGTCCCTAATCAACCAGACCTCACAGGCTTTCCTTCCTTCTTGATGGCCGTCCAACCCAAAAGAAAGCAAATAAAACAGGACCAAAAAAACCAGTAAACCAGATCTCCCAATCGCATTTAAATGCTTAAGAGTCACTACAGCTACTAATATGGCCAGGAGGGAGGCAGAGGCAGGTGGATCTCTGTGAGTTCCAGGACTGCCAGGGCTGTGTAGAGAGACCCTGTCTCAAAAAGAAAAGAAAACAAAAACAAAAACGAACAAAACTAAACAAGCAAACCGACACTGATGCAGATCTAGGCTCTAAAATATAGTAAATCTAAATCTAGTACTATGGGGAGAAGAAGAAAGAAAACATGTTTCAATAGTAACCATTACCTGCCTCTGGGGAAAGAAACGGGAGACCCAGGTGGTCTCCCTGAACTGTTGGGAAGAAAGCTGAATGGCTAAGTTCAGCTCATTACAGGAGGAGATAAATATTCAAGCTTCCCTCCTAGGAGTCTTCAAGAATGACCCCACCAAAGTGTTTACCAGGCATCTTCCCCCGACCTGTAGACTTCATCTCACTGCATTCTTCTGGAATGTTCCTTCAGAGAGCACTTGCTCCCCTTATCTTAATAAAACTCCTCCGGGTGGAAGCTGACTTGTGTCCTTGTAGTGAAGCTGGAAATCGTAATTCTGCAAGTAAACAGTTCTGGCTGTAACCAAGTCCCTGACTGGAATGCTGTACAGGTCCCCAAGCAGAAGTAGTACAAGCTTTTTCCTCAACTCACATGCTGGCCACCATCAGAGCACCACAGACGCCGGATTCCGAGGTCGTGGAACCCTCTCACCAAACACCCACCCACACCATACGGAGTCTATGTGGATGTCAACCAAGATCCAATAAATAAACCAAAACAGGTTTGCTTCCTTCCCTCCCTACTGATAAAGCCTCTGCTCTGTGCAGACACTGCAGAGATTTCACCGCGGGTAAAGCACCAGATGTCCAGAGCTTCACTGGAGGATACAGGGTCTCCATATTACCTAGCGTATTTTGGTATGGCTGTGAGCAAGCTGGTGTTCCTGAGACCCATGAGGACAACTTCTGGACAGCTCCTTCATTTATGATTTGACTCATTAAGAGATTCAGTTGCAGCCAGAATCCAATTTTGGAAGGGAAAGATCATTACTAGGGATTGGGCCTTGCACCAGGCGAGCGCCCTACCACTGAGCTATCTCCCCAGCTGAGTATCTCATTAAGTTACCCAGGCTGGCCTTGAACTCACTGTGTCTATCAAGAGAGCTTTAATTTGTAGTCTTTTTGATACAATGCCCCGAATAGCTGAGATTCTAGTCCTGTAACACCAGGCCCAGCTCCAATTCTGGAAATCCTCAGCATTTTTTTTTTATCAAAAACAACAACAACAAAAGACACTCAACCTGACAAATCAAAAGAGAAAAATCTGAAAAACAAGTGTCCTGTGGAGAAGAACTGCCTTTAGGTCTCAACAGACCAGACAGACAGAGCTGGAAAAAGCCAGATAGGATGTAACAGACCACGGGGTGAGAAAGGGGATGTTAGCAGGAGAAATAGATTTCTTCTCTTTTAGTCTATGGTTCTCTCCTCCCATTTCTCAGCTCAGCTTTTTATCAATCCAGAACTCCTCAGGGAAAAAAAAATCCTGTGGAAGACAAGGGGTGACATCCATCAACCCCACGTTCCAATCTAAAGCTCTAAGAAGACATCATTTGTAGACGAGGGGCTCTAACAACACCCATTTTTCCCAAGAAGCCTTGCTAAGTGAGTCCTGATTATTCCCACCCATTCCCTATTTCCTTCTGTGCATATGTGATGGTTTGTATATGCTTGGGCCAGGAAGTGGCACTATTAGGGTGTGTGGCCTTGTTGGAGTGGGTGTGGCACTGTGAGTATGGACTTTAATACCCTAGTCCTAGCTGCCTAGAAAGGAGTATCCTGCTAGCAGCCTTCAGATGAAGATGTAGAACGCTCAGCTCCTCCTGCACCATGCCTGCCTGGATGCTGCCATGTTCCCACTCTGCTGATAATGGACTGAACCTCTGAGCCTGTAAGCAAGCCCCAATTAACTGTTGTCCTTATAAGAGTTGCCTTGGTCCTGGTGTCTGCTCATGGCCGTAGAACCCTAAGACAGCATATAATGTATACAATCATTCAAGAGTCCTGTCTGTCATGAAACCTGTGTCTGTTTCTAGACTAGCAGTCCTAAGTGGTCAGAGCCTGCAGTCTCCTCTCACATGAACCTCCTCCCCAACGCCGTAACAACACCCTACATATAGGTGGATCAAAAAATGTCAGCTTCTCTCTGGGTGACCTTAGCGTGTCATTGGGTGTTCCCTGCTTCTCTCTAGACTCTGCTTAGTTCCTCTCATAGCCCCATATAGCTTCTCTGTACCCCACCATCTTCACAGGAAAGCTGTTTTGTGGTATGGAAAAAACCCCACAAGATCACACGAGTCAAATGAAGGTTGTGTCGTACCTCAAATTCCTGAGTTCTCATCAAATATAATCAATATGACTTCAGTCAAGACCCAATTGCCTTTTCATAGCTCCTGCCTCCTCTCAGTCTACAACAAAAGGGCTCTAATGCCTCACTTCCTGGGGGGAGACACTCCTTATCTTCATTCTCTAGTTCTATCTAACCCCTGATCTATCTTGTGATTTCGATGATAAAAAGTCAACGTTGGGGGGTCGGGGTAAACAGAATGGAATTGAGGGGCTGGAGAGATGGCTTCTCTGTTAATAGTGTTTGCTGATGTCAGTGCCTACACCCACATGGGTGCCTCACAACCACCGGAAACTCCAGTCTACAGATCTCACGCCCCCTTCTGGCCACCATGTGCAACTACACACAGATGCACAGAGAGACACAGATATTTAAAAGAATAAAAAAGAAGAGCCTTCAAGGATCCTTTTTATTAACTTGTACTTCTTAAAGGAAATTAGGATTTCCACGTGACTTTGCTGAAGTTAGGGGTTAAAAGTCATCTTCTGAGACATACACCATGTGTTCACTGGCCATGGAGAAAACTTTCCCAAGAGCCACAGTCAGCCTGGAGCAGGCATTATGGTTGTTTTTTCTGAACTTCTGGTGTTGAGATGTTATCCAAAGGGTGCATGTATTAATTCATCCATTTGAGGTAGAGAAAAAGTTAAGACTTCAAGGGCCTCAGAAATTAAAGAGTCTCGAGTATATTCTATAGTAACAGCAAACCCCTCTTGGAGATACAGGTTTTTCTCCAAGTCTTTCGTGCCTGGTGCCCATGAATATCAGAAGAGGGAATCAGATCCCCTGGAACTAGGGCTACTGATGGCTGTGCCCCATCATGTGAGTGCTGGGAATCAAACCCAGGTCCTCTGCAAGAGCAAAATGTGCTCCTAGTCACTGAGCCATCTCTCTAGAAACTACCAGGCAGCCATGTGCTGGTGAAACTTGGTAATCTTTGAAAAACTCTCCTCTCTAAGCAAAAAAGAACAAGACGACTGCCTTTGGCAGCTCTCAAGATCTATTGAAGATAAGCTTCAAGCTCATCTCCTCTCACTGTCAACAGCGGCCTCGTCAAACTGGAGCCTGTCTTCTGAGAAGTCCACCTCGGTTCAGTGTCTCTGGAAACCAGATGAGACAGAGAGTTTGAGACTTTGAAGTGAGGAGGGATAGCCAAAGATGAAGTAGCAGGAGATCCAAGGAGGAAAAGCGTTCATTCAAAGAACATTTCTATTCACGCCACATGCTGGTCCCTGCATAAAAGACAAGACGAAAACAGAACATTTACACCAAAATCAAGAAGAGACCAGGATTAAGGGCGTGAAACATAAAGACAAGATGCTGGAGGAAAAGAACTCCAGGCGTGGCCTCCCCCCCCCCCCGTTTTCCTGGGACTAGATATGCTAAAGAGTCTCCTGGTTTTTAGTAGGAAAGACTGTAGCCTCCAAACCCTGGGTCTACAGCCCTCCGTTCTGTATCCCCAATCCAGAGTCTACCATGGAGCTGTGGAATCTCCTCCCTCAGCAGTCCTGCAGGCCCAGCCCTCCTCTCCTCTCTGTTACAGTTACAGCACTGACTTCAGAACCAGGAGACATCACTCATTCGCCCACGGTCTTTCTATAACAGACAAGAAAGAGCTGAAGGGGAAAACGCTGAGTTTGTAGACAGAGGTGTGTCTTTTGAGGCATGCATTTGGGGAAGGCAGGTGGCAACACCTGGAATCTAGGAGAAAAGCTTGGGTTGGCAGGGAAGGCAGGGCTTGGACCCAGTTTGAGTGTGAAAGTGGAAGAGAGGCTTACCTGCTGGAGACTGGCCAGCACAGAGTTTAGAAACAAGAAGTCTGCAGGAGTCCCGGGAAAACCTGATTGGCTGGAAGAGAAAAAGGAGTGGGGTAGAGTTTGCCTGTGGCAATTTGCTAGCCAGTCCCAAACCCAAGCTAAGAAGACCTCCACTCCAAGGTTCTCTAAACAAGGAGAAAATCACCTATTTTCTTGACGGCGCTCCCACAAATCTTCCCGTTAGCCTGCTTGACCTTCACCAACATCCTCATCACCCCAGCTACAAAACCCAGGGAAGCCAGTTCAGGTTTCCTCACCAAGGACTCCCAAGACAGTCATCGGGCACTCAGAGCACCCATCAGCAGAATCTCACTGAGAGCCATGGAGCCGGAGATAAAGAAGTCCCTGCATGGACAGCTTTCTTCAAAGCACAGGTCCGAATCCCTGAAATGTGGGACTGTAGAAAGGGAGTGCCTCCATCAAACACTGGCCAGTCCGTGACCTGATGGGAGCTGAACTCAGAGACTGGGGGCCCAGCAGACAAGCCATCAGGAAGCCATGGGTCCCAACGCAGCACTGCACCCTGGTCCTGTGGAGACCTTCAAACCCTAAATTGGATGCAGGAAAACTGAAGAGGAGGGGGAGAAGGGTGGCAGTGAGACCTGGAGGTACACAGCTTTTATTAATTCTAAGATCGAATACAGGACTAAGAGCGAAGAGAAATTTCCCCCATGGCTCAGCACCTCCAAGTCTGATAAACCACACTGACCCTACCCTAAGCTTCTCAGTTAGCTGTGGATCAAGGACATTAGCTAAGGACTCCTCATCCTGGACATGATGGGGCGCTGCCCCAGTTCAGACTGCAGAGACCAAATTCTCAGAGGCAAAGGAAATAGGCAGGCGTTGGAAGATGGCTGTAAGGATAGGATGGTAGGGGAGCGGCATCTGGGTACTTGATTTATGTCTGTTCCAACAACCCTAGGTTGCCTTCCCCTGCCTCAAGCTGGGATTTTCCCAGATGTGCACTGCTGGAGGGGAAGGAGGGCGGCACAGGGGGAGGGTCTCTGTGTCCTTGCGTCTGGGCCCAAGAGCAATCCTTTCCCCCTTTCTCCCCGTGCTGTGCTGCCTGCTGGGTAAGGGTGGGAGGCTGGGGAAATGCCAGGGCCCCCAGATAATCACCAGGTAATGAAAAGAACTGGCCCAGGGCTGGGGGAATGCAGAGGAGGCCGAGTCAAAGCCATAAATCTCTCAGAGAGAAAGGGGGTACAGAACTGGTGTGGGGGGGGACCTGACAGCTGGAGTCCATCCACGTGATTTCACGTGAAGTATCTGATCCTGCAGGGGTGGGTGGGTGGGTGGGGTACGATGAGAGGCGGGCAGGGGTGTGTACGGGTATTGGGGAAGGAGCTAAAAGAGACAGGCAAAGGAAGCGGAAGGAGGGATGGAGGGGAGGGTAAGAGATGGCGATGGGGGACATGAACGGGGACAAACAGGAGGGGACCTGTACTCAGAGACTGGAAGGCATGTAAGGAAAGTCAGGACGACATGAGAGTGAGAGAGACCCTTTGAGGGAACCTGCATGGGAAACAGCTCGTGACAGGCGTCATCCCAGAAAACGACAGACAGACAGACAGACAGACAGACAGACAGACCTGCCTGACAGAGATGAAGGTGAGGGAAGCAAAGACGGAACAAAGGAAACGGGGCTGCGGTGCAGAGGGGGAGGGAACAGACAAAGAGAAGGAGGTGAGCGTGCGGCAGGAGGAGGGAGCGAGGCCAGGGAGGGGGATATATATTTTCTTTATGATCCTCTTCAATCTCACTCTGCTCACTGCGGAGTCTGTTCCCTCTCAGGTGCTGCCTGGTGGTGGATGTGCCCAGAAAGCTGATAGGGTGACGCCGCTGCCACAGCCACCCCAGGCTCACCTCCAGCACCAACCTGGGGGAATCTGAGACCTATGCCTGGATATGACCTCCCACCCTACCCCAGGCTGTCCCCTTGCAGTCGACCACATATGCACCTTCTGAGTAGCCATGACCAATGCTTTCAAGCAACTCTCCAGGAACGGGCTCCCAGAAAAAAAGAAAAAATATATATATATATGTATATGTATATGTATATGTATATGTATATGTATATGTATATGTATATGTATATGTATATGTATACCACACCAAAAGAGGAAGTAAGGCTAGAATGGGAATCCAGAGCCCCGGGGTGCACGAATGAGTCTAGGGCAAGAGCACTAGGAACGGGTCTTTAATCCCAGCGCTCAGGAATCAGAGCAGGAAGATCTTCGTGAGTTCAAGGCCACCCTGGTCTACATACCGAGTGCCAGGAGAGCCAGGCCAACATAGAAAGACTCTGTCTCAAAAACCAAACAAATAAACAGCCAAGAGCAGAACTAAGACTTAATACGGCCCTGTAAAAACTGCCTTTGCTCTGGGTTGTCTCCAGATTGAGGAAATGGGTGAGCTCTGCAAAGACTAGATCATCCTGCCTTTGTCAGGGCCAGGAAAAACTACCAACATTAACTGGGCAGCATAAGAGGAATTATCTCCCTTTTCCCTTCCTGGCTATGTTAAAGAAGTGAGAGGCTAAATACTGGGTGATGGCCAATTGTCCAAGACGTCTCCCAGCAACAGACATAATTTCTTTCCAGCCGATTTGGGGCCCCAAATTTAGAGTCTTCTGTGAGCAACAATTACAGTCCCTACTTCTTAATCCCTAACTCCAAAGAGGCATCAGTGGAAAGCCACCAGGGGACAGAATCAAGGAATCCAGAGGGAAGAAGAACCCGACCCCCAGGGTCTCTAGCACAGGTAAAGTAGCACATCTGCCTAGGGACCATAGTTGCCCAGCCCAGCTGAAAGACTGGCTCTCTCCCTGTTAAAAAAGCTCCAGGCTTATTCCTCGTTGCAAACTAGCAACGAGGAAAACTGCAATACCAGAAATGATCGCTAGGGGAGTGCCCGCTTACAGCCAGGCTTGGGAGATGAAGAAGGTGGTGACGCCAAGGAGACCGGAAGGCAATCGATCAGAGTCGCCCTGGCAACCGGGCTGAGCCGAGACAGACAGCACGTCGATAATGAAATCATCGTTAAATGACTTCAAGCCCTAATTAATAATCCAGGCCAACCGAGGCCATGCCTGACTGGGGTCAGAGGAGGGGATGTCATTGTTGGGGGAGCATTGGAAGCTTCTAGACAATTAATCAATTAATCCACTCACTCAATAATTGGCTCCTTTGTCCTCCGCCGTGACCCCCTCCCCCACCTCATCCAACTCTGATTGTAAAGTGGTTAGCTAACACTGAACTAACTAACAGTGCCACTGTGCCTACATTTTCCTCTCATCCTGACCCAACACACACACACACACACACACACACACACACACACACACACACAAGGCTGTCGCTTGCCTGCTCTCCCACAAAGCCTGCCAAAGTAACAGATATTTCAGGACCTGGATGGATCACCTCCTACTCCTTACCTTACTTCCTCCTATCACACCGCTCTCCTTCAAACACGTGCACACGCATGCCTTCACCCTTACCCACTGCTACCCTGCCTGAAGAAAGACACCAAAGCACAAATCCTGAGAGGCCGGTACACCCCAAGCACAACACCTTTCTCTCTATCATTCCTTGGGCAGGGTTGACCTTGGGCCTGTCTCAGGCCTCAGTTTCCATCTCAGAAACCTCAGGAGATTCTAAGGTTCCTTCCTGCCTGTCTTCTATTCTCTTACTTCCTCCAGGATCATCTGCCAGTTCTTCCACAGGGTTTCCTCACCTCAGGGGGGAAGAGGGGCATCGGTAAGAGGGCCAGGTTCTGTGTGTCAGGTGTCCCTTTCTCCAAAGACTAAGCTTGAGCCATGAGAAGGAGACATGGCATGTGTATATAATGGAAGACTCCCTACCCATCCCCCACTTGCCCAGACCTTCTGGTCCTTGCCACCCACCTTGCTTATTGCTCTCCACAACCCCCAGCAGGAAATGAAAAAGGTACAGGAAATTGCACTTTAAATCCCCCAGCTTCTGACTCCCTCCACAAACCAAGGAACACCACCTTCACAGACAGGCTTTCTGTTTGTAATTAATAAGATACATAGGAGGGTCTTCCTACAAAAAGGGCCCCTTCCTTAAACAGCTAAGCGTATACCACCACCCCCCTAAAAAACAAAAACAAAACAGTATTCCTGGGAAACATACTGGTTTTGGAGAGAACCTGGGGGGCTGTGGAAAGATAGAGACCGCCGGTGAGATGCTAGGCTGGGTAGGTAGACAAGGGCATCCCTTCTGGGAAAGCTAACTGTGGTGTTACTTGTAGCTGAGTGCCGCCAACGGCTTGGAAGGGGAGGAGGTGTGTAAGGGAGCGTTCCGAGAAGCCCTAAGAGAGAATCAGAGAGCAAAACCCGCTAGTCCATCCCATCCAACCACAGACTCCTGACTTAGTAAAGGTCACCTTTCAAGGCTTACGTCTCGTCAAAGCCAGGAGCTGCGGTTACACTTCCCCAGCTGCCTCCTTCTCCTTTCCCCTCCTCCCTACACACACATCGTTCACAAAAGACATCGAGCCAAATCCAGGACTTTACTTAATACCTCCACTAAAGACATGGGCTCAATTTCAGCAGGAGAAATTTAGAGTCAACCTCACAGAGGATTTCCTTCCTCAGAGTTAAGGTTGATAAATATTCCATCATCACCAATACCACATGCACACACACACACACACACACACCATACACACACACACCACACACACACACACCACACACACACACACACACACACACACACACACCATATACACACACACACACACACAAACACCACACACACAACACCACACACACACACATACACACACCACACACACCATACACACCACACACATACATACACACACCACATGCACACACCACACATACTAAACATACACCATACACACATACCACACACACCACATACCATACACACCACACACACACACACAAACACCACACACACCATACACACACACATTCTCGTGCACACACATACACACACAAACACCACACATACACCATACATACTTACTACCCACACACACACACACACACACACACACACATTTTTCTCTCAACTGGATAACATGTGGTTGATAAGGCAAAACACAATTTGTCAAACTATTAGAGAAATAATCCCCTTTAACCTTACCTCCAAGCGGAATTGACTGTCCGTCTGTATCACTTCCCCATCCCATCCCCAACCAGGTCATTGCAGAAGAACCAGGTATAGAAAGAACTTAGAGGCTAAGGCAGGAGGGTTGCCTCAAGTTCAAGACTAGCCTCTACCAAACGGTAAGTTCTAGGCCAGGCTAAGCTACTGTGTCTCAAAAAACAAAAACAAACAAACAAACAAAAGAACGTTAAGTCACACAGCCTGTGGGTAAGAGCTCTGAAGCAGACAGTCAGCTTGGGGTCTTCCCTAAGCCCCTCACCTCTTATTCTATTCTAACCTCTGTACCCTTCTCAGCGTCCAGTCTCCGAAATCACCTGGCAAACCCAGTCTTAGGGAGATGGAAAAAGTCCAAAGGCTCTCCAGGGTGTATGAAGCAGCGAACTGGACCAGAAGAGGGGAGCATAGTGAAGCCTGTAAGTTAACTGACTGTAATGAAGCCACTGAGGGGACACAGGGCAAGGGGTGTGGAACTAGACATGAAAGATAGGGAACAGGACCAGAGGGCAGCAAGTGGGCTTAGGAGCTTGCCGGGCTGTACGGGCCTTGGAAGGAGAGCTGATGTCATGTCTGCAGCACATTTGAAGAAAACCAGCTAGGAAGATCTCAGAGCCCACGGAGACGGTTTAAATGCCTGATACGTTTGGGTTTCCGAGCCCGTCCAGTTGTGCACGTTTCTTTTCGTGTACCTCATCTTACCCTCGAGAGCAAGGCACAAGGCACAGGAGTGGATTCTACCTCTGCTGTTTTACCAATAACGGAACTAACACTGAGACAGGCTGAATAATTTGCCTCAGGACCCAGAGCTGGTGAATTGCCAGGAGTGAAGTTGCCCATTCTGGTTCCAACTCCAGAACATTCTGCTCTGGGGAGCAGCCAGGCTTGGAATCCAGCAGTGCAGGGAGAGACTGTCTCCCCACCAACCCACACCCACCCCCGAAGGAAGTAACCTGAGTCCTTGTGTGCTTTTCAGTGTGTGCCGTCCCGGCCCTCTGTTCAAGCTGGTTAACTTGTTTAGGCCTCTGTGAAATAGGAAAGGAGTACACGGCTAGACTAGATAATTAAATAAAGAGTGTTTGGCTTCGGGTGTGTAATTTAGGCTGCTAATGTGGTTCTGTTGGTAGAGTGCTCACCTAGTGTGCTCGAGGCTCTTACTTCAATCTCTAGTACCACATAAACCAGTCATGGTGGTGTAAACCCATAATCTCAATACTCAGAGTTGGCACTTTGTCTAGGCTCCGGCCACAGCTACCTGGCAACAGCCAAGTGTGCCTGACTCACTATAAAAGGGGCTGCTTGCCCCCTCCTCTCTCTCTTGCTCTCCTGCTCTTGCTCCCTTACTCTCTTCGCCCTCTCTCCCCATTCTCCTTCTCCCTCTCTCTCTCTCTCTCCACATGCTCATGACTGGCCTCTACTTCTCTACTCTCTCTCTCTCTCTCTCTCTCTCTCTCTGCTCTCTGCCTTTTTTTTCAAACTCCCCTCCCCATGCCCTGAATAAACTCTATTCTATACTGTACCATCATCATGGTGCGGCTGGTCCCTCAGGAGGAAGGGATGCCTCAGCATGGGCCCACAGAGGCACCCACTTCCCCCACACCTTACCGCACCCCCACCAAACATATTCTCCCTTTCCTCTTAGGAGATGCAGATGGAAACAGGAGGGCCAAATGATCAAGCTTATCCTCAACTACATACGGACTGTGACACCAGTATGAGCTGCATGAGACCCTGTTTCAGAAAAATTAAAATGAAAAAAAATGTTTAATTCCATCCACAGAAAGGAGTAGATAGTCAAACAGGCCTCAAAACCTTGGGTCTTCCTATAACCTTTCCCCATTCCCATTTCTGTCTGCCTCTCCTTGTTTCTGTCTCCTGACCCCAGATGCCTCTTCCTCACATTTCACAGCCTGAAAGGCTGTCTGCACCCAGCCATGGTTCACTAACCCATGAAATCCAGACTCATCCATCCTTGCACTGAGGACATATCGCGGCCAGGGATGTCAGCCTGGCTTCCTAGCATCTTGCCCATCCTGCCCAGGGTCACTGTGGAACTTCAACATTGGGACATCTTACGGTGTTGCCTCATAGGCCCGCCACCACTGTCGCCCTATCCCACAGCCCTTCCAGGACATGCCAGCGGAGATTCTACCTTGGTGTGCAAGCATGACCTCTCAAGCATGCCCATCCCCACCCCCCAACCCCCCAACCCCCGCTTTTACACCATGCTTGCCACTCTCCATTCCTTCCTCACTTCTGCTTCTGAGTTTCCCACTGGCCTATGCTTACCCAACAAGATTTACTTTACTGAGAGTTAAACTGCTCTGCTCCCTGTCCAATACATGAGCACCATGATCCTTTCCAAGAGGAATTCCCCTATACTTCTCACATGGCTTCCAACATCTTCCCTACCTGGTCATTCTCAGTTTCCCCAACACCAAGATACAATGCTCGATCCAATTGCTCCAAACAAACTAATAAATCTTTGCTAAGGAAGCCCCAGATCTCTGCCTCTCTGCATCTCCCCTTGGAGTCCACAGAGTCCACGGTGGGTGGTACTCGGAGAGAGATAGCTGTGGGCTCAGATCTTGCCCCTTAGAAAAGAAAAGGCACCAGGGTAAAGGGTCACAGTCAGGAAGATAATTTAGGGCCCATCATTGCCCTGCAGTGTTTAAATGGCAGGAAGACAGCTAGTCATAGAGAAATATCTCCAGTTCAAGGCTGCACGAGAGGCTTGAGGGTACGAAGTTTTAAGAAATCTGTCCCTTACAGGGTGTAAAAATCTTAGCAACCCACTGCCGCCTCCAAGAGTGCATAGCCCCACCATCTCAGGCTATACAGACTAGATTGGGTCATGCCCTGTGGTAGCTGGGGTTTTTGTTTTGTTTTGTTGTTGTTTGGTTTGGTTTTTTGTTTGTTTGTTTGTTTGTTTTTGCCTGTTTTGAGACAGGGTATCTTTGTACCTTTGGCTAGCCTCTATGTGACTCCCTAGAAACCACAGAGTGCTGCATGCCTCTGCCTCCAGAGTGCTGGCTGGGATTAAAGGTCTGTGCCACAGCTCCTCGTTGGCCTCTGGGTTTTAATTTGCTCTGTCCTGTGTACTGATCTGCATTGTCCTTTGTTCTGTGAGTCAGTCCAATCAGAGCTTTGTGCAGGTGTTCAGTTGCTCACGTGAAATCCCCTCGAGGCCTATTACATCTGAGCCTGTCAGTCCCTTCAGGGAAACAAGAGCAGACTGAGGAAGAACCCGGAGACTAAGGAGGGCTAATATTGATTGAGTGAATACTAGGTACCAAGGTCGCTACCTTCATCATCCCAGCGCTATTTCTCACAACTGTCTCACAAAGCACTAAAATTATTTCCCAACCTTCACAGGGTAGCAAGGCAAAGAAGCCACATGGTGAGGGACAAGGCCTGAGGCCATCAACAGCCAGGCATGGGAATCTTGGCCAAGACAAGCACCTGCAAAACATGCCTGCAGCTTAGCTAAAAGGTGGGGAGGAGGAAGAACGCTAACCTACTCTGCAGGTTCTTGAGTCCAGAAGCCCTGTTAATGGCTAAGAACAAAACCTCCGGCTGCACCTAAACCTTTAGGTCTAACGGCCTCGGGAGGAACCCTAGCAGGAGACGGAGGGTGGGCAGGAGGCTGGCAGGCTGCCGCATCAGCGAGCAGAGAAATGGCGGATACCCGGAACGAGACCGAGGCACCAGGCCACAGGATCCACCAACACTGAGGCGGGTAGCTAAGCCCGACGGTCCTCGCCAATGTATGAAAAGGGTCCCGCGGGGAGGAGATATCCTTAGAGATGGGGAGACTGCGGCAGACAAGAATGTGGGTTCGAGGCGGGGGAGGGCAAGAGCGGAACCTTCCGCCGAGCTGTGGAACGAGGGCCGCACGCAGAGCAGGGCAGACCCTAAAAGAGCAGGCGGGTGCGGGCGGAGACCTTCAGCTCAAGGACACCGAGCCAGGCTGGGTAGAGGGAGCGGCGGCCCTGAGAAGCCCGCAACCGCCCAGCGCGCAGCCCCGGGCAGAGTGTCTCAGCCGCCCCCGCGCGCCCTCCCCGGCCCGGGCCGCGCGCGCCCGGCGCTGGCATGAAATTGGCTGCAGCCGTAATGAGTCCGCGCGGCGCGGAGGAGGCTGAGGGCCCGCCAGGGAGCCCTGTGCGCCTCGTTTAGCTTGTTTATTGTTCAGGCCTAATTAAAACGTTCCACCGCGCTGCGTTTACATCCGCCCCCCGCTAATGAATTCGCGGCCGCCGGGCGATTTCGGAAACTGCCGCGGGCCGGAAGGGGGTGGGTAGGAGGCGGCGGAGCTGGGGAGGGAGCGAGGGCGAGGACGCCCCCGCATGCATCTCTTCCACCGCCCCAGGAGCCTGCAGACATTCCGCGCGATTGGCTCCGAAGTCGAAGTGTGCTTCCCCAGCCACAGCGTCCCAAAAACCGGGACAGGCATTTGGAGGCGTTAGAGATCTGGTCAGAGCAAAGGGAATGAAGGCCAACAGCCAGAGTCCGGCCCGGTGTGCCCGAGGCCCTGACGCTATTGATGGCCTATACGCATGAGCGCACCTGCCCCGGGAAGCGCGTCCACGCAGCATCTGTGCGCGCGATCGTCTTGTCGGTCTCCCTCCAGCTATTTCTCCCCAGCAGGGATAGTCTGGGCCGGACTTGCAATACTTCTGGACTCCCTAGCTGTAGCTGCTTGCCAGTTTTGCTGTTTGCCTCCTTGTCACGACCTCGGAGAGGGCAGATGGAGCCAGTGGAGTGAGAGAGACAAGGCTCCATTCCAGCCCCGCTGCTCCTGCAGACACCAGCAAGCGCACTCGGGCACAGATAGCTCTCGCATTCACTTCTCACGATGCCTTCCGCCGCATGTAGCCAAATGAAACACCCAGAAAGCAATGGAAATATTGCTCACACACGACCACGTGGAAATACACAAATGAACAAACACGCTCAGACATAGCTTAATGCCAGTCGCACACAGATGGAAAGACAAGAGCCTGGGGCATAAAGCCACACGGCACAAAGCTACTTGGATATACATGCCCCTTCACACACACGCACACACACATGCACACGCGCACACACACTGCACATCTATCTAGAAAATTGTGCCATCTAACACATGTCAGTGTGCCCTCCAGTAGGCCCCAGTTCCTCTTAGAAATGGGATCACCCAGCCTGTCTCTTGAACCTGCCTCCCTTCCGGTTCCTTGTACCAACACAAAAAACAAACAAAAAAAAAAAAAAAAAAAAAAAAAAAAAAACTGTTCACTACACTCACAATTTGTCCACCCTCCTCAGAACTGCCATAGAGCTACTTCTCTTCCCTCTGTTTCATGCATTACTGGGTTTCTTCCTCCACCCACCCCCCCATTCCTAACTCCCGTCTTCCAGGCAGCTTTCCTACGTGAATTCACTAGCCCTCCTTATACATTTACCCCAGTCTAACCTTCTCACTCTGATATCTAGGGTGTCCCTAGGTTACTTGCATTCGAGTATGCTCTACACCAACACGGATGGGGTTATGAGCCACCATTGGTGGGGGTGGGGGAGGATCCGGACAGGGCAGGTCTTGACCATCTGATGCTGTACTGGGATTTGGGAGCTCTATATTTAACAGGCAGAAGACTGGAATCTCCAGCGGCAGCTGCAAGGTCTCCTATCACATCCTGCAAGGTTCTTAAAATGGCTTTTCAGAGCTACATGGGAGGAGGGGCAACACACACACACACACACACACACACACACACACACACACACACGGCATCTTTCCACATTCACCTTGTACTTAACTAGAAATATTATTCCCTGGCTAGGCCTTCACCTTATTCTCCAGTCGTGGTTCCTAACAACACTTGACTGTTTTCAGAATTTAGATCCACCCCTAAAGGATACAAATTTGCCTCTGGTGAGAGACTGCTCGGAGCTGCGCTGCAGGCTTTAAGGCAGTCCCCAAAGAGGAATTGCCAGGAATGACCCAGCGACCAACCGCAGCAGCTGAAAGTGCTACTTGGAATGAGATAGCATGAACCAGAATAGATGGGCTCTCTGAACAAAAAAGAAACGCAAGGTCACCCTAAAATAATAGTAGATAAATAAATCTTTACCTCCCCAACACATTACTGGTTGACTCATTGGCGAGATAGGTGTGCCCTGTGCCAGCCCCCAAATCTGCCCCCTTCACAACTCCAGCCTTTAGAAGCCTCCCTCATCCACAGGAGTGGCTGCTCTCCATCTCCGGTCTCTCTGGTTTCTGTCAATTACTCTTTTTCAATACCAACCATCCCTCTGCTCTCTGTTGGGGGTTTTCTCCGTCCTCCACGGGCATCTTTTTCTCTTCTCTACTCCCTGCCCCTTCCTAATTGTTCTGAGCCTGCTAGGACTGAGTGGGAGTGGAGGTCTGTTTCAACACCAGGTAATCTGGCATTTTCAGTAAAGTTCTGAATTGTTGGACTGCCGCTTACCGCCCCAGGCTTAAGATCTCCACTTGAGACCCGCGTCCTGGGAGGCCAGGGGAGCTCTTGGACATAAGGCTGCATCACCTTATGCTACTGTATCACCTCCCTTTCCTCCGCTCCCATCTTCCCCCTCTTCCCCTTTCCTAGTACATTTCTTGTGCCTCAGGTCTGTGGCTCTCAGTTCTCCCTGAACCTGGGATCCTCTCAGGTCACTGAGCCTATGTCTGTCACTGCGAGCTCAGATGTGGGGACGCACCTAGCATTGTGTCGGACTTCGCTCCCTCCTATTTCTTGCCCCTCTCCTCCATTTCTCCCTTTCCACATCTGTCCCTCTGTCTCTCCCTCTTCAGTCTCCAGGGCGCTAGAACCCACCCAGCTTTGTACCGGCCCCATTCTGTGGGTTTCTGCTTGTATTTACTGGGTATATCGCGGGTCCCTCCTGTTGGTGGGTCTGTCCCCCCCCCCAACCCCAGCCTCTTAGCACTGCCCAGACATTCTGAGGACGGAGTGGGAAGGCTGGTGCGCAGGCCTGAGAGGGGGAAGGGGGCGGGCGGCCCTTTGTGTGGATGATTGACGGCCGCTGAGCAGCCTCCGCAGCAGCGCTGATTAGGATGCAGCACCGGCTCTGACTGCAGCACTCGGCTCCTCCCCGAACCTTCTCTACCATTCCAAATGTCCGTCCTCTCCCTGCCCGCTCCATGGGCCTTTATGGTAATGTGACTTACCCCCACCTCCGGTAACCTCAGTTCCTCCACGGGAAACAGGAGAGGCACCCAAACCCCGTCCACCCCCTCCCCCGTCACCCAGGAGGAGAGGTGGGAAGAACACTAAAAGTGCTTACTCTTGGGGATGGGGGTGAAGAACAAAAAAGTACCTGGAAATCAAGACTGCACCCCAGCAATCTGTCAAGGAGATGAAACAGGAAGGGAGCAGGGATTATACCTGTTACCCCAGCATTCTGATAGTGGAGGCAAAAGGGTCAGGGCATTCTCAGTTTTGAGGTTAGCCTGGTGTCCATGAGACCCTATCTCAAAAAGTATACAAGAAAAGAAGCAGTAAATGTGGGGTCTGCCCTTTTTTGACCCGCCCTCCTTCAAAGCACATATGAGCTGTCCCAAACTAGTGCCTGGCTCAGTGAATTCAGTTCCTTTCAATATGTCTCCCCTGGCTCTATCCACCCCCGGCATCTCAGGATCGGTCTGGAGAGATTTTTCCCTTCAAACATCACAGTCATTATGAAACCCCAGCTCCAACCGCACTCAGCCAAGCACTGTTCATCACCAGCCACTGTGCCTCCAGAGCTGCCTGCCCACAGGGCTCTCTCCAGTCAGTAATGAGCACTGAGTCTGAGGGGGAGACCAAGGGCAGCGTGGTGGGTGGGAGGGATTCAGAGCTAGCAAATAACGAGCCCTGTCAGCATCTGTCAAAGACGCCATCTCCCTCCATCATCCCTGTCTCTTGCCTTCCAGCGCCTGCCAATCCGTCTCTCTGTGGATGGTGACAGACTGAATTCAGGTGCCCCTTAGAGGAAACTGGAACAGGCTCCATGATTCGGATCCATATTCTTCGGAAATGTCACCAGACCCTGAAAATCCCCACCCAGCATCCCTAGGAAACTGACAACCAGGGAAGTGTGAACCTGAAAAACGAAGCGATGCCTACTACCCCTCCTCGCTCATTCTCAACCCCTCTTCTCCACAGTGCAAGTCGATGTTAGGGCAAAAGTGTGGAAGGCCATATTTGAGAAAGGACTTCTAGCTGCAGAAAGGCCCTGGAATCTCCAGAATCTTGGAAAACACAAACGCAATTAGAAAGCCAAGATCGCTTCTTGTAATGTATGAAATTTCCACCAGGGGGCGAGGGAGGCAGCTCTGCAGAGTTGAGCTGAATCTTCAGCAGCCACGTGAGAAGGGCCAAGCAGCCACGGGAGGGCGGCAGAGAACAGGGCTCCCTGCACGAGGAAGCCAGGTCACCCCGCTGTGTAGTCCCAGACTCGAGGGTCTGAGCTTGAATTTCTGAATCCGAGAAAACCTCTTTGCACCCGTGACCACCAGCATGCCTTCTCAGATTCTCCAGACCTTGAACTGTCATCACCTACCTCGGCACCTTCCTTCTACCACCAACCCCACCAAGCCCTTCCTGGTCCCTAGCCTTAGAGCCACTGACATAGGAAAGACCCTGAGGCTCGGAGTATAGCAAATGACACCCAGCTCCAAGAATGACCCGCCCTAGAGTCCAAGCAGGAACTAGAACCCAAGGTTTTTTGTTTTTGTTTTTGTTTTAGATTGGGAAAGTCAGAACCAAAAGACACTATCTTCCATTAACCTTTTTAAACTTATGCTTACAGGACTATTAGCCCGGGACATGGAGGTGCAGGCTGCTAACACTGGCTGGGCACAACTTACCTCTCTGCCCTACCTCCCTACTTTCTGCTGTGCACAGAAATCCCCTTTCACTGAGTGACTTTCACTGTCTCCAGGGCTCTTTGAAAATGCAGGGAAACCCTGTTCAGGTGCTACACTTGGTCTTTCTCCACAAGGGCCCAGCTGTCTTTCTGAGAAGGCTCTCTCCCAGTCCCTTCCCTAACCCCATGCTCTCCAGCCCCTCCCTCCCTCCTTACTGTCTCCAGGAAGGAAATCTGACAGGAGGGGAAGAAAGGCCCCTTCCTGCTGCCCATACCCTCTATTGGGAAGTTCTTCTGGCTAGCCCTCCAAGCTTCCAACGTTCATTAAATTAAAGAGGTAAAGAAAAAGGAGAGTGAGGAGGAATGAGACCTGTTGTGGGTTTGGGCACTTGGGGGCGAATGGGTTCTGTGCTTACATGCCCACAGGACCCCATACATACTTGGTACTTTCCTTGAGGAGGGGGCACACCCAGCCTCTGAAAAACTTCATTCTGCCTATCCCCATGTGTCTCCGGGTCCACTCTAGTTTCTCAGATTCTGCCCCTACAACCCTCATCTCCCCCCTATGCATCTCCCCAGAATCTAGGAAGCCCCAGAGCCTCCATTCTGGTCACTGATCTCGGTCACGTTGGGACAGCACAATGCCCATTCTACTATGAATTCCCAAGGTCAAAACCATTCTGGTATTATTAAAAACATAAATGTTGCATACCAGGCAGCCACGGAAAAAAATTATAAGGCGGCCAGACAAGAGGGAGATGCAGGGGCTGGTAATTGTCTTTTTTTTTTTTTTTTCCCAGAGTCAAGCTCCACAGGGCTGGAGCCACGCACAGAACATTGCTTTTTAATTTAGCTCGGGAAGGCCAGCAGCAGCAGCAAATGGTGCAGGGGAGAACCTCAGTTCCAAGTGAAGCTTTCCCCACCATGGAAGGAAGAACTCCCCTGTACCTCATAGGTAATATTCAAACTTTGCAGAGAGGTCTGCAGAGCCAGACCACTGGGTCTGGATTTCCAAGGAGTGCCAGGGGAGGAAGAGTCGATGGCTGGGAGTACTCTGGGAACCTTGGTTCTCTGGGAAGGAGACTAGGCCTTGGAGGGTTGGCACTGAGAAAAATCAAGAATCCCTGTGGGAGCCTGAGATTCTGATAGAGCAAAGGACTCTGAGATGAGAAAGAATCAGACAAGCACCTCCCCACCCTGCTCTACAGAAGGGGTAGCAATGTGTCAATCAGAACTCAGGGGGTTCTTTTTTTTTTTTTACTTTTCTATTTTTCGGAGCTGGGGACCGAACCCAGGGCCTTGCGCTTGCTAGGCAAGCGCTCTACCACTGAGCTAAATCCCCAACCCCCACTCAGGGGGTTCTTTTCCCTAGCACCTGTGAATCTCAAAGCCTCCAGGGAAGTAGGCCATTTTTTTTTACCATCATCATCATCATCATCATCATCTCCAAAGATCTAAACAGGCAGAGGAGGAAAACTGGGGGCAGAGTGACCCTCCCTCAGAACCACTCTCACTGTCTTCCCACCTGTGGTTCTACATGGGTCCTTCTCCCTTTCTGGTCCTGAAAAAAAAAAGATTAAAATTTGACCACAGAGGGAACTTCCCAGATCAATTACTTGGTGATAGATGCAGTCTAAGTCAGAGGAAGACTGCAGAACTGAGACTTCTGAAAAGACTTGTTGAACCGAGTGTCTCGAGAGAAGAAGACTAGAGATGGGACACTCACTGACAGGAAACCATCAGAACTTTGAAACATATGTGCAAAGCTGGGCTTTGTGGTGCAGACTTGTAATCTTCAGCTACTAGAGGCGGAGGCAGAAGAGTCACAAGTTCAAGGCCTGCCTGAGCTTCAGGAGTTCATGGTCAACCTAGGTTGTTTAATGAGGCTGCCTAGTCGGGGAGCGTGTGCAAAAGCCCTGGATTCCATCTCCAGTCAGGACCATAATATGCAACAGTGTGCATCGAGCAACCAAATGTATTTTGAGGTCACAGCGCCACTCCTGCTTCCGGTTCGGTTATTTGGGGAGGTAGGATTCTTCTGTAAGTGTTCTTGCTACTTGACTTTCCCTGCCGTTCTCGCTCCCCTTTCAAGTAGGAATTTAGAGATTTTCTGAGAAGCCCTCTGAATAATAAGGAAATCTGAGGACATCATTCAGGATGAAGTCACCCCCTTTCCTTTCCAGGAGACTACCCCAATTCTGCGGTGCTCACTATTGGCCACAAGGTGGCGGCCAATCCATCGATTGGTCTCGAGACCAGGCGCCTTTGGTTCCTTAGAGCTACACTCGCCTCTTGTCATACTGGGCAGAACCAGTCCAGAGTCTCCGGAAAGGGGCTTAGTTCTGGAACGACTCTGTGGAGTGGTGAGCTTGCGTGGGAGAAAGATGGAGAGTAAAGCGGACGAAGGCTCTGGCCAATCTCAGCAATCCGGGCAAGGCTGTCGCTCCCTTCACACCTTTATGGGACAGATAGCCAGCAAAGACCTGTGTCCACAGCCTGAGCAAAGCACGTGCCTCCGGGCCCAGGGCTGAGTCCTAACTCACAAACAAACTCAGGAGAAAGGACCTCACCACCACCTCCATGCACCAGACAGACTAGACCAGTGGGCGCGGCTCTTACCACCATTTCCGGAAGCCAGGAAAAGGGGGCCGGGGGGGGGGGAAGGGGAATCATCTCCCTGCAGTTCTGTCTAAGAGCCAGAGGTCCAGGAGAGATAGACCCACTGTATAATAAAAGCAGCTATGACCAGGGGGTGTGCAGGTACATGATTGGGAAAGAGGGGGTTAACAAGAAACAGTTTGGGCATCTTGACAGCACTTTACCAAGGGGAAGTTTGGGACTTCAACAGATACTGGAGGGAACATCCAGGAGGCCTTTCCATAGGAGGCGGTTATGGGGCATTGTATTGCAAAGGGCGGGGTGGGGGGTCTGTTTAGGGGAAGAGTCTAAGAGTAGGAGAAAGGAGGGGGGCACCTGACTACTAGGATGTGAAGCCAAGACACCACACAGGCGTTCATACAGGAAGATGTGGCATTGAAGCAAAAGGTATGGTGGCTATCAGGCTACCAGGATTCACTGATAGCAGCTCCAGAAGTCCTAGACCAGGAAGCAGGGACCTGGGCTTTCAGTGACAGCCTCATGCATCAAGGACACTGTGAGGACACCAGCCCTCGTCTATTATGAGGATGGACCATTGTTGATCCATTCCCCTCTTCCTAGATCGGTCTGAGATTCACCAGGCTTACACACACACACACACAACCCCTCCACACACAGGAAGGTCTGGGTTTAATTACATAGAGAGGGCAAACTAAATGATTCAGTCAGTATGGGAACTTGTGGCCAAGTCTTATGACCTGAGTTCAATCCCAGAACCCACAAGGTAGAAGGAAAGCACCAAGTCCCAGAAAGATGACCTGTGTGCACACATGCACACACACACACACACACACACACACACGCACACGCACACACACAAACATTCATATACACACACATCCATTCATATACACACACTGTGGCATATGTACCCACTAACACCACCACACACACACACACACACACACACACACACATAGTAAATAATAAATGTAATTTTTAACTGCAGATCATTACCGGTACTTTTTAAAGGTAATAATCACTATTAGCACCTATACTCTGGACTCCTCCCACCCCCCCAGAAACTATCCTCATGCCAGGAACAGAAAGAGTGTGACTGCAAAGAACCAACCAGAAGAAATTATCCCCATGCTGGAAACAGGAAGAGAAATCTCCCGTTTCAAACACCTTTTTTGAGCCTACAGAATATCCTAGATAAGAAGAGAATTTGACATTAGACTCAAGGAATAACTCCTCAACACGAGTGACCTGGGAACCTCTGCCCATGTGCAGTTCAGTGGGAATGTAGATACAGCCTTTATCAGAATTTCCAGGAAACAAACAAATGGCTTTGAACCACTCAGTGAAGCTAGTGCAGGAAGTTTACAAGGGTATGGTGCTCCAGAATATTGATGTCACAAAACAAACAAACAAACGAACAAACACCAAAAACAAAAGCTGTAGGGACTCTGCTGCTCTAAGAGTGAGATGAGACAAAATCTGGGAGGGGCAGACTACTTAGAAGTTGATGTTTCCTCGTGTGGCACGTGTGTTCTCACACGCACCTGCAAGGCACACCCACTCATAACTCAAACCTTGGTTGACACATGCACACACAAACTTGCACTCTGATGTTCACCAGCACTGAGTGCATGCCTGTACCCCTTCCTACAGACTAAGGATCAATACCCTCTCTAGAGGCTAAGACTGCCCAGGGAAGCTGTAGGAAACCAGGCTTCCAGGCCCACAATGGCACCCTGTACCATTTCCTGCCACCAGAGTCTTCAGATCTCTGGTCCAGATCTGAAGTGGAGCGTTCGTTCATAGGTAATTCCTGCACTTGTTCGCCATTTTGAACACTTAGCCACCACCCACTGTGCAAGAAGTTTGGGGGAGACACTTACTAAGGCTACTTCTCCCCCAGGGTGTAGCAGAAAGGGTAAGATCTCGTGAATTAAGACTCTTGAATTTGGGGCTGGGGATTTAGCTCAGCGGTAGAGCGCTTACCTAGGAAGCGCAAGGCCCTGGGTTCGATCCCCAGCTCCGAAAAAAAGAACCAAAAAAAAAAAAAAAAAAGACTCTTGAATTTTGGGGTTCGAGTTTGGCTCAGCGGTAGGCGCTTACCTAGGAAGCGCCAAGGCCCTGGGTTCGGTCCCCAGCTCTGAAAAAAAAAAAAAAAAAAAAAAAAAAAGACTCTTGAATTCTGCTTTGCTGTCTTCCTAAGCTGTGCTATTTTGGACACATGACACAACCTCTCTGAGTCTCAGTTACATCGACTGATAATAAAACTCACCTAATGATGCTATGAAAGCTTAAGACAAGGAAAGCCTCTATTAGCAGTCCCCCTCGAACAGTGGCTCTGTTCCCTTCCTCAGCTCTGAGGTGAGATGGGGCCTAGTTGCTCCCCGGCACCCTCCAGGTTCTTCATAGTCTAAAACAAGAAACCCATTCTCCCTCAGCATCAGACTCCTCAGATGCCCACACCTCAGGAAACTTGATCTCGGACTTGGCAGGCTAGGATGGGCACCCCGTCCTCCCTCCCCCGCCCCTGGTCCATCATGCCTCTCGCCCGTTTGCAGGTCGCGTTTTCCGTAATAACCTTTAATGCGGCTGGCCACGGCCCAAATGTTCGCGATGGAGCGCTGGGCCCCGCGCATCAGATGGACGATGAAGTGTTAATCATCCCCCAGGGAGCCGTCCCGCAGAAAGTCGTCATTAATTTCTCTGAATTACACCAATTCCGAGACATTCTTTATGGACAGACAGTGCGGGAGACAGTTATATGACAGGACTTGCTGTGCTAAGCAGATGTGGGAGAGATTGCGTCGCCCCATGAATACTAAACAATCGCGCCGCACAAACCCCACTCTGTCCTGCGTGGAGTTGGGAGTCGCCCGCCCGCCCCCACCCAGTGGGCACACCCTTCAGGTGCCTGGAGTTCGGGTGGGACCCCTCACTCCTCAGCTCCAGAGAGCCAGGGTCCAGCCTGAGAGCGGAAGATGGTTCTGGAGATGCCACCTTCCTGGGACCTTCCAAGGCGCCCTTGTTTTCCCTGGCACAGCCTTGAGCTCCCCACTTTCCTTCAGGCCTGGGCTCCATACTGTTCGCTGTCTGTGCTTTCGACTCTCCTTGGACCCTCCATGTTCACAGGGCTCACTCTGCTATCCCTGAGTGGCTGTCTTGACTCCCCTGTGCCTACTGCTCACTCCACCTGCACCTGCCCCATCTCCCTTCCACTCCGCACCTCTGCAACCTGCGGCCTTTTTATCCACTGTCTGTCATTTCTACATCCCTCTCCTGCCCCACCCTCAGAACCGAAGGTCCCAGGCTAAGGTCCTGCTCACGCCCTCGGCCTGTGCCCTTCTCTCCTGCCCTGATCCTGGGACAGCTATCAGAGAGCTGGAGAGACATCGGGGGTCACGGCCTGGAAGTTGGGTAGAGAAGAATGGCACCCCAAAACCCGCAGTGCTCTGTGCGCCCACCTGTGAGAAGCCCCGCCCACCACACAGGTCCCGCCTCCTCTAGGGAGCCATGGGGAGAACCCCACCCACTGAGAGACATACCCACGTCAGGCCCCACCCACCGAAAGGCCGGTCCACGTGAGGCCCCGCCCATGGCGCCCCGCCCCCGCCCCAAGGGGCTCTATTAGTGCCCTTGGACCGCTGCCCCTTCTGCAGGACTGAGGCCTGGGCTGCCTGAGCCCACCCTTAGCTCCTCTCGCGAGTTTGGGCGGGCGGGAGGAAAGTACACCGCTTCTGTGGCTTTTCTCCTCGCAGAT
Source organism: Rattus rattus (assembly GCF_011064425.1). Classification (NCBI taxonomy): domain Eukaryota; kingdom Metazoa; phylum Chordata; class Mammalia; order Rodentia; family Muridae; genus Rattus; species Rattus rattus. The sequence goes on from NC_046154.1 coordinate 260,353,641, forward strand.
AATTTATGTCTGAGAGCCGAGCAGATGGCGGGTAATTTAGCAATTACCGGGCGCGAGAACGGGGTTCGTGCCGCCACATGGAAGGCAGAGCGCCTGCCGCAGCCTCATCTCCAATTCTGCGGATTTTCTCTAGTTTCCCTCCCCACTCTCCCCGCCCCACACACCTTGCTTGATTTCAGCGTTAAAAGGAAGATCTCCGTGAGGGGGATGGGAAATGGTGTCTGGTCACCCTAGCGCCTCGAGGCGTCGGGCATAGATTTCTGCCTCAGCAAACAAATAGAGCCCTTCTGCTTTCTGGAAGTTCTTCCTCACTTCTCGCCTTAATTTTTCTTGCTGCTATAATAATCATAATCAGGTTGTAGGGGTAAGGCTGTGGGGAGGAGGATGCTCTCCAAACCTTCTCCCTGCTCCCTACTTGAAGTTTCTGTTGTATTCCTCCCAGATGCCAGGTTTCAAAAGAGACTAAACAAACATGGTAGTGCGTTTGGGAGGCTCAAGCAGGAGAATGTCGGCCTCAAAGCCTGGCTGGGCCACATGGTGAGAGCCTGTGCTATAATCTAAGGGCTGCTGCTGTAGACCAATGGTAGGATGCTTGCCCAACATGAGCAAGGCTCTGGAGTCAATCCACAGCAGGGCTGAAGGAAAGGCCTCTGGACTGGAAGCTACCCCAAGAGTCCAAGAGCCAAGAGTCCACATGTGCAGGAACAGGCAGTGCCCAGAAGGGGAGAGTGCAAAAGTCCTTGAGCCTCGTGAGCGTGAGGCAGGAGTGAATGGCTGGTGGAGAACCATCTTGTAGAGTGGCAGCAGCTGTGAATGGACAAGAATGAGGCTGAAGGGGCCGGAAGCCCTGGTCCTTCATATATTTCTGGGCTTCACCAGAAAGATGTGTAGCAAAGGCTTGAGTCTGGGACTTAGCTGGGGGTAGACGCTTGGACCACCAGCGCATGGGTTTGTACCCAGTCCACTCCCACCGAACCTTCACTCTGGGGTAGAAGCTCCCGTTCCCTCAGACCTTGGGGACCTCTGGGCTCTGAAGAACTAAACTCTCACTTTGAGGCGCCCCCACGTGGCCTCCCTCAGCTCCTTCTCATTCCTCCACACCGGAGGAGCACTAATTAATTAGAATGTGCAACCAGCCATGGGCCCAGATCTCGTTACTCACCACAGGGACCCGCTGTTAACACACCAGACCCCGGGGACGCAGGCACACGCCAATTACACAGCCAGCAGCTCGGCTAATCACAGCTCCCGGTGACACTAGGCTCACTGTGGACACCCCCCACCCCCGGCTCTTTCTGTGCTGCCTTCTGGAACGAGAAGCTGGAAAGAGGGTGAAGACTGGGTGCGGAAAGTTGAATCTTAGGAGGCCAGCCAAGTACATGATGATGGAGGAAAAGTGAAAAATTTAAAGTATTTCCTATTACTGTTTCCTTTAGTTAGAAACAGCCACTGTAAAATAGTAACTGCATCAAGACAGAGTACTAGTTAGACTACAAGAGGAACTTCCGCTGGGCGGGGTGTCGCACGTCTTTAATCCCAGCACTCGGGAAGCAGAGGCAGGCAGATCTCTGCGAGTTCCAGGCCAAAGCCTGGTCTATAGCGTGAGTTCCAGGAGAGCCAGGACTACACCGAGAAACCCTGTGTCGGAGGGGGAAAAAGAAAGTAAGCTGGTGCCAGAATAGATGTGAACTTGGGAAATGGTAGCTTCTCCTTAGGAACCACATGGGCTGGCAGAGGCAGGGCACTCCCAAGAACTTAGGCATCATCCCGTCCCCCAGTCTCAGTTCAAGGGTATGGAGAGGAGGCAGCCGGCTGCAGACTCGGGCAGACGGCTTCCCTCCCACGCACGTCCCATTGACTTTGCCATTCCTCTGTCACTCCTCAGCTTCTCCGAGATTTAACATATTGACTCTCCGAGCTGCAGAAAATTGAATTTTCTTCATTACGACTGTCTCCCGACAAAAGCGCCTCATAAATTCCCTATCTTTTTCAGGCTTCCTGCACCCCCCCCTCCCCACCCAGCATCCCTTCAGGGGATTCACACATTTGAACATACGGTGCACATGGATGTGAGAACAAAGTATGGCCCACGCTCCGCACAGCATCAGCCCTCACCACCGGCAGAGCACAGGCTGCCATCAGAAGGGAGAGGCGTTGTTCTGCATAACCAGGGTGTGTGAAGTGCCCGTGTAGCAGATACAGTGGGTCTGTGCCTGGACAGACCAGGGCTATCTCAGCGCATGCCCATCAGTGTGGGGTGTGCTTAGACCCATGTGTTTTGCACAGGCCCTGAAGAAAGAGAAGAGACAAGGAGGCCCAGTGGGGACCCCCACCCTCCCTCTAGCCCCCAGCCTTGCTCAGCAACTCAGCAGCTGCTTCTCCTCTGAGGTTTGCAGCCCAGCAATGCAACAGCAGCATTGCAAACATGACAGACAGCATCATCTACAAAATTCATACTTGGAAACCTCACAGTCGAGTTCTTTTAAAAAAAAAACACACACACACACACACACACACACACACACACACACACACACAAAATCCCTGTAATGTTTTTACATTTATAGTTTTGTGTTGGGCTACGTGCATAGCTGTCAGCAGCCACATGTGGGCTGTCATAGGTGGGACGCACCTGCTTGGGGCATAATGAGTCCTTCTCCACCCTAAGTTCTCACTAACCGCCACCTCCCACCCCTGCCCCGCACGGTCTCATCAAACTGCCGCTTCTGCCCCAGGAACAGGACTGAGGGAGGGCAGGGCTGGCTCCTTTGGTCAGTGTGCCAGCCCAGCAGCTGAGGCCATAATAGACGGGCAGGAGGCCAGGCTGATGGCCAGCGCCATGTGGCCTGTGCCCAGGGCCAGATTGGGATGGGAAGTGGTGGGCTAGGTGCCCAGGCACTCCACCCTCCAAAATGCCACACAATCTGTGAGAAGAGAGAGAGTCAGAAAGAAGGATGCAGACTGTCACTGTTTGAACATGCCCTGTCCCCCGCCATGGGCTCCCATGTTGAGCTCTTGGTCCACAGTGGGTGGCGCTGCTTGGGGAGAGTAGAAGAGACACTGAGGCCTAGCTGAAGGAAGGGAGGAGTCACTGGTGACTCCTTTGAAGGTTACATCTGGTCCCCAGGGCTCTCCCAATCCTCCACCACACACTTCCATCACTGTGATGTTCTGACCAAATCCCACAGGGCCAAGCCACCATGAACTGAACCCTCTGAAGCTGTGAGCCGAAGTAGACATTTCCCCCTTTCCATCATTTTCTCAGGTATGTTGTTCAGAGCAAGGCAAACATAACTAACCCAGGAAGATATGGGTGAGCACCTGCAGAGAGCAGACCACCTCAGCATGGGCTCCCTAGATAAACAGCCTGGGCTGGGCAGAGCCTCCATCCCCAACTCTGCCCCAGGCATGAAAGGAATAGCCCTGAGCTGACAACATGAGAAAAGCAGACAGTTCCTTTTTTTAAATGCCCGACCCAGGAACTGTGGCTTGCGGCCAGAGTGTAAAGTAAAGACGATGCCTTTGTGCAGGCAGAGGCTGAAAGCACCAGGGCATCCAGTCAGTTCTGAACAATACTAATGTTCTATGCAAATACAGAGACACAGCCATTGTCTACAGTCCCCCCTCTCCACCACTCTTGGCACTAACACCTGTGAATCACACAGAGCCCTTCTCTTCCCAGCACCAATCCCACCCCAACGTTTCAGTCTCTGGTTTCCGTCTCTGTGTGTGGTGTGTGCACATGTGTGCAAAGAGACCAGAAGAAAAGGCCGGGTTCCCCAGTGGGTATCACTGATGTGTTTATAAAAAGATAAAGCGAGGGGGGGATATGTTCTATGGAGGTGTGGTGAGATATGGGGGAAGAGGGTGCCTCTGTGGGCCCATGTTAAGGCAACCCTTCCCTCTGAGGGGTCAGCCACACAATGGTATAGTATAGAATAGAGTTCATTCAGGGCATGGGGAGGGAAGTCAAGAGGGTAGTAGGGGCAGAGAAAGGGAAGAGAGAGAGACAGAGAGAGAGAGAGAGAGAGAGAGGAGGAGGAAGAAGGAGGAGGGAGGAGGAGGAGGAGGAGAGGAGAGGAGAGAAGGCCAGCCATGAGCCTGTGGAGGGGGGAAATGGGGAGAGAGGGCATAAGGGAAGACAAGAGCAAGAGAGCAAGAGAGAGAAGAGGAACAAACAGCTCCTTTTATAGTGAGTCAGGCATACCTGGCTGTTGCCAGGTAACTGTGGGGTGGAGCCTAGACAGAATGATAACCTCACTCTCTGCCATATTTCCTTCAGGCAGAGCTTGTTGGTGTTTGACTAGACTGGAGGTCATCAAGCCCGGGTACTTCTCCTGCCTGTGATTCAGTCAGAGGCACGAGAGAGTAGACGTTCTTGGCATGCATTTCATACAAGCTATGTGACTTTGATCAAATTATCCATGTTCCCAAGAGCTGTTTTCTTCGACATTAAAAGTTGCACCACGAGCTGCTGATGTGACACCCGCCTTGCCTGCGTGAGGCTGAAGCTTCAGTATGCAGTACAAAAGATTGTAATTGTGTGACCTGCTTCCTAGTATTGGTTGTGAAAATCAAGTGAGTCCAAGGATGCAAAAGGTTGGGACCACAAAGTTCCAAAGGTCACTGGCTATTCTTCCACAGTTAGTCCACAATGCTTATTAAAAGCATCCTCAAGGGATCTGGTGAGAGGGCTCAGCAGGTTAAGCACCTCCCTGATTCCCACGTAAATGCCAGGCAGGGGTTGTAATCCCAGTACTTGGGAAACAGAGACAGGGGATCTCAGGGATCAGCTGGCTAACTGGACTAGATGAACTCCAGATTAAAGTATTGTGTATCAGTACAATATACAAGTGAAGGGAAATCAGAGAAGACACCCAATGTCAACATCTGGTCTAGACACACAGACAGACACACACATAGACACACACGCACACGCGCACGCATGCACACTAAATGAATTCAATAACTACTAATGAATCGGGTGAATGAACAGATGATTTAATTATCAAAACTGCATCTTACTCCCTGTGGCTAAAAGCCCGCCGAGGTGATTGCTACTGTTTGTTTCACAATAGCTGAGGATGGCCTTGAACTCATGGTATTCCTGCCTGAGACTAACGGGTGTGCATCACCAACACAGCTAGCAGTGTTTGCTATTTGAGTGGAGGTTGTCCCCAAAGTGCTCACAGTAGCAAACTAGGCTCCCAGGAGGAAGCTTTATGCAAACTCAAGAAGATGGGACAGCTAGTAGGTCCCTAGACCCTGGGGTTCCTGCCTTGGGAAGGGGTTAAGGTAGTTCTCCTGAGACTCAGGTCAGTCTGGCAGCCCAAGCACTGGCTTGTTCCATGGCATCCTGTTTTATGCAGTGATTCTCTCTCTCTCTCTCTCTCTCTCTCTCTCTCTCTCTCTCTCTCTCTCTCTCTCTCTCTCTCCCTGTCACTCACTGCCATCTGAGATCTACTAGTAGGCCTTTACAAGGAGTAACCAAAGGGGCTACCCAGTCTTCAGCCTCCAAAACTGTAAACCAAGTAAACCCATTCCTTCATGAGAACTCACCTTTTAGTTAGATTAGGACAGAGATAGGCGAACTGATGTTATCAGCAGTCCTGGTCTGTGGAGGGAGGAAGATTGCAGACTGGAACATCCATGGGAATTTCACCCCCTCCACAGCCAAGCGAATGGTGAAGAGAGCTGTAATGACCAATACTCTCTGTCACCTTGACAGGGTCTAGATTAGCTTAGCCTCTGGGCACGCCTGTGAAGGACAACCTGCATTAGGTTAATTGGAGTGGAGTCACTGTACCTATGGGTGGGACAATTCTATGGGCTGGAGGACCTGGACTGGATAAAAGGAGAAAGCTGAACTAGAGTGTAGCTAATCAGGTGTGAGCCCTTGGCTCAATTCTCAGTATTAGGATAGATGATAGATAGATAGATAGATAGATAGATAGATAGATAGATAGATAGGCAGGCAGATAGATCGATCGATAGATGATAGATACATAGATAGATTAGATAGATAGATAGATAGATAGATAGATAGAGATAGATAGATAGATAGATGAATGGATAGATAGAGATAGATAGATAGATAGATAGATAGATAGATAGATAGATAGATAGATGATAGATAGATAGATAGATGATAGATAGAAAGATAGATAGCTCAAGCATTCAACACTCTCTAGTTCCTGACTTCAGTATAGCCTTCATATCCCTTACATACCCACCCCATGATGAACATCCCCTAGAATTATAAACCAAAAGTTACGTTTGTCGGGATATTTTAATCACAATGACAAGAAAAAGTATGTAATACTAGAACCAAAGAACAAAAGCACTTGATAACAGTCGGAAGCTGTCCAAGCAGCCCGAGCCTAAAACACTCAGCACTCAGGAAGTGAAGACAAAAGGAGCTCAAGGTCATCATCAAACAACACAGTAAGACAGAGTTCATCTTCTACTACACAGTGAGTTCAAGGTCACCCTCAACTACACAGTGAGCTCAAGGTCACCCTCAACTGCACAGTGAGCTCAAGGTCACCCTCAACTGCACAGTGAGCTCAAGGTCACCCTCAACTGCACAGTGAGCTCAAGGTCACCCTCAACTGCACAGTGAGCTCAAGGTCACACTCAACTGCACAGTGAGCTCAAGGTCACCCTCAACTGCACAGTGAGCTCAAGGTCACCCTCAACTACACACTGAGCTTGAGGTCACCTTCAACTGCACAGTGGGTTCAAGGCTAACCTGAACTAGAGGAGACCCTGTCTATAAATAAACCAATACACAATAAATAAATGTCTGAAAGACTCAAACTTTAAACTTTGTGTCTATATCCCCAAGGACTTGAAAGGCTGAGACAGAAGAGTAACTTGAGCCCAGAAGTTGGAGATCAAGCCTGGGCAGCACAGTAAAACCCAGTCTCAAAGCACTATGCTTAGTGAGTGCCAAGAGTGTGGGAAACATTATCAGTGTCCGCAACATCTGAGAGAGCTATTTTTCTGTTTTCTTTACCCCTTTTCCTTTCTTCTTCTTCTTTTTTTTAAAGATGTATTTATTCCATGTGTGTGAGTACACTTTCACTGTCTTCAGACACACCAGAAGAGGGCATCAGATCCCATTACAGATGGTTGTGAGCCACTATGTGGTTGCTGGGAATTGAACTCAGGTCCTTTGGAAGAGCAGTCAGTGCTCTTAACCGCTGAGCCATCTCTCCAGCCTGTCCTCCCTTTATTTTATTTTATTTTATTTTATTTTTTTTGGAGCTGGGGACCGAACCCAGGGCCTCTCGCTTGCTAGGCAAGCGCTCTACCACTGAGCCAAATCCCCAACCCCCCAGCCCTCCTTTCTTCTTTGGTTGTTCATTCTTTCTTTCCTCCTCCTCTTCCTTCTCCTCCTCTTCCTCCTCTTCTTCCTCCTCCTCCTCCTCCTCTTCTTCCTCCTCCTCTTCCTCCTCCTCTTCTTCCTCCTCCTCTTCCTCCTCCTTCTTCTTCCTATCCCCACCTCTGACAGTCCCATTCTGTAGTCTAAGACAGCCTTTGAGTTCACTATGTAGCCCAAACCAACCTTAAGCATCCAATAACTGTCCAGGAGCTTTAGAGACTATCAGACTATTGGGACAATGGCTCCCAGGTCCCAATACACTGGAGTTTCCCCCAGGAGTCTCCTGCTGGGAAAGAAAAGTCTGGTGCCAGCCAGAGGGAGAACTTATCTCCCAGAAAGAGATTTTGCTCAGTTCTTACCCGTTGTCTGATTGCCTTGCAGAACAGACAAAAGCCAAACAATGGTGCTGGGCAGGAAACAGCCTGACCAGGACTTAATGATGGATACCTTTTGCCCTGAATTTATACTTCATGTCAGGATTCCAAAATGGGTTGGGGGTCATTAGATTACCTTCCCAGTTTCTTTTCTGGTGTGGTTGCACTGGATAAATCTTTGGTTGACTGTCTCTCTTGTTTCTTTAGTTGGCTTATTGAGGACAGGTGGCAAAGCCCAAGCTGGTACTAAACCCCCTGTCTCAGGCTTCCAGGAGCTGGAGAAAAAGACAATCTTACTCTGTAGCCCAGGCTGCCCCTGAACTGACAGCAATCCTTCTGTCTCGGCCTCTAGAGTGCTGGAATTTCAGGTGTGTACTACCACACCCAGCCCAGTCTGGTTACTCATAGTCACGTTTGTACAGGCCCTGAGCTAGAGGAGGGGAACATCAAAGTTGGGAATTTGACAAAAGAGGCCTAAAACTTCAGAAAGGGGTTAGGGTATGGCTCAGCCACAGAGCACTTGCCTAGCATGACTAGTACCCTAGTTCCATCCCAGCACAGGAGGAGCTGAGAGGAACCTACTTCAGGAAAATGTGATTCATTTCACAGCCGCCCTCTTCACAGCCTCCAGAGATCTCGCCGAGAGCACACCTTTTCCCTCTCCCTTTGTCAGGAGTTCATCAGACTGCACCCCAAGAATATGAAAGCCCCAAGTCTTCCGTCTCCTCCCAGTATTCTTTTTTCCTCCACAAATTCCATTTGTCCTCAAAGTCCGATCTCTCTCTCTCTCTCTCTCTCTCTCTCTCTCTCTCTCTCTCTCTCTCTCTCTCTCTCTCTCCTCAAAAAGAGTCCAGTGCTGGGCATGGTAGCACACATTTCTGATCCCACCATTGAGAAGGCAGGAGGCTCTCTGAGAGTTCAAGACCAGCCCGATCTACATATTGAGTTCCAGGACAGCCAGAGCTGTCTATAGAGAGAGATGGTTTAGCCTAACTTAGTGGATAAAGATACTTGCCACCAAGCCTGATGCCCTGAGTGTCACTCCTGGAAGACAACCGACTCTTGAAAGTGGTCCTCTAACCTCCGCGTGTACAGAGGGACACACGTTAAATAAAACATAAAGGAAGGCATCAACTGAGCAAAAACTGAATAAGGGTGCAAACCTTTACTCCCAGCTCTCGGGAGGAAAAGGCAGGAAGATATTTGTGAGTTCTAAGCCTGCCTGGTCTACATAGTAAGTTCCGGGGCAGCCAGGGCTACATAGTGAGAAACAAAATGATCATTGGTAACTAACTTCCAAACCAAATGAGTCCAAGCTTTCGATGAATTAAGAAACTATTTGCTAAAAACGGGGTCCAAATCTCTAGTCCTGTAACCAAATAGATAACAATGTCAAGTGAAATCTCAAAGCACAGCCCTGATTAATAGTGACACAGGGAACCAGACTCCTTCTGTCCTAAGACTCCACTATCTTCAACATGTGAGGTTTTCTTCATGGTGTCGGGGCTAGAACCTGGAACCCTGCTCACGCTAGGCAAGAGCTTTACCACTGAGCTACATCCCTAGCACTCTTTGGAGATAGTGTTTCACTAAGTTACCCAGGCTGGACCTGACTCGCTAGGCAGCACGGTGAGGCTCTGGGTTGTTTAGCCTTCTGCCTTAGTCTCCCAGTACCTGGAATTACAGATCTGGCTAATAGATGGTTTCAAAGGTCCCTGATCTTAAGGTCCTCTGTAGCAAGTCCAGAAGCAAAGACTATGGGGAAAAAAAGTCTCTCAAAATGTGTTCTGTGTTTCTTGGTTTCTGTTTTTAATTTTTAAGAATAATTTTATCTATCACTTAGGTGTATGGGTATTCTCTGCGTGTTTGTTTACTCTGTGTGTGTGTGTGTGTGTGTGTGTGTGTGAGCGCACACGTGCACGTGTGTGAATTCAGGTAGCATGGGTACTACTGTTACATGTAGAGGTCAGAAGACGACTTTCAACATCTCTCTCTCTCTCTCTCTCTCTCTCTTTCTCTCCTTAAGAATTATCATATATAAGTACACTGTAGCTGTCTTCAGACACACCAGAAGAGGGCACCAGATCTCATTACAGATGGTTGTGAGCCACCATGTGGTTGCTGGGATTTGAACTCAGGACCTCTGGAAGAGCAGCCAGTGCTCTTAACCGCTGAGCCATCTCTCCAGCCCTCAGTATCTCTTGGATGTCTCTGCTATGCTAGCTGACCTGTGAGGATCAGGGCAACTCTCTGTGTCCATGACCATCTTGACAGAGATTCTGCATGCCACTCATCCTCCTTTTCCAAATGGCCCCAGGGACTGTGCTCAGATTACTAAGTTTCTTTAACCTGATGTGGCATCTCGCCAGACTGTTTTGTTGAGATGAGGGCTCCTGCAGTTAAAACTGGTTCCCAAACTGGGTATGTAGCTAAGAATGATCCTGAAGGCTTGATACTCCTGCCTCCGGTTCCAAGTTGATTATGGGTATATGCTCCATTTTATGCCATACTGGGTGTCAAGCCCAGCACCTCTGCGTTTTTGTTTTCGTTTTGTTATGATGCATGTGTTAAGTTCAAGGGAATGTGCTATTTGGAGTTCCTCCCTAGGCTCCAGTGAGCATCACCCAGTCCCATTTCTGAATCTTGGCTTCATCCTGGAGTAAGCTTTTTCTTCCTGGTCCCCCTCTTGACAAACTAAATCAAACATATCCTTCAGTGTCCATATTTACCCTTTTAGTGAAACATATGGAACATCCGGCATAGCACAAACACGTACTTGTTGAATGACGGGGCTTCCCTTTTGCCTCGTGCCTTCACTAAGCACATAAGAGCTCAGTGAATATTTATCCCCTGACTAACACTGCTTCTTACAACAACAGAATTTAAAGCCACATTAATACTGTGCTGACTACTGGAACTTGAACCCTGATTCTGCCACTTAGCTGGATTAGCCTCATGAATTGCTCAGCTGTCTGAGTGTTGCCCTCATTATATGTAAAGTGGGGATGATAATAGGGCATACGTTGTGGCTGCTTAAGAACACTGTAAGCATCACAAACATGGACGTCATTATTGCTTTCAGTTCTACCTGAGACTGAGATTTTTACAGCCTTCCATTCTGAATGCAGACAAAATAAACAACATTTGAGACTTGAGTCTTTGGACAGGCTTCACTCTTAGCTAACCCAGGACCTTGAGCCAGCTCCCTATCCAGCAGCTTGTGCCCTAACTCATAAATCCTGACTAATGACACAGACATGTCATCTTAATGTTTGTGCAGCCCAGTGACTTAATGCTTGGAGATCTTCAAATGAAAGGCACCCAAGGACAGCACCAAATACCGTATTCAATCTTAAAAGAAAAAAAAAAAAACTACCAAAAAAAAATGGTAAAGAAAGGGGTGCCAGAACCTACTGCAGCAGATAATTAGAACGGACATAGCCAGGAAGAGGACAGCCATCTTTCCAATGTAATTATTTGTGAGACAGGGTCTCCTGTGTAACCTGAGTCCGAATCGAAATCTCCAGGAGCCCCCAGCCTCTGAATTTACAGGTGCGTGGCACTGTATCTCACTTAATCCATTAATATAGAGACAGGGAAAAGAACTATGAACTCTTCCACGGTTGGAGGCCACCAACAACGATGAGGACCATCCAAGTCCTTAAGTGACTTGGGGTGTGGGAACAGTGTGAATCTTTCACCTATTTAAAAAAAAAAACAAAAACCTATAGCAACAATACAACTTGCTAATTAATTTAAGCCAGTTAAAAGGCTTGGGCAAACAAGCCTCTCTAAGTAGCTTGTTGTGAGCTGTGGCAGGTTCTGCCAAGCTTTCTTTTCAACCGCATGCTTCTCATTCCACAGCCAGGCCACCACTTCAAGCAATGTACCCTAATCCTAGCCGCAGAAAACACTCCAGTGGGAGCACTTGCAACAATATGTGTGTGTGTGTGTGTGTGTGTGTGTGTGTGTGTGTGTGTGTTATCGGACTCCTTGGCATGGAAATCTTCTCAAACTGGAACCAAACAGTAAGCTCTGAGACTTTTACAAGATCTGTCAACCCTGAAGTCGGAGCAAGCTAAAAATAAATAACCACTAGCACCACTGAGAGTTTCCCAACCCACAACATGGTGACTGTAGCTCATAGCTTGGAACAGGCCTGGCAGAGTTTTACAGTTTCATAGCCCTGACACTAGAGGGTTCCTTAAGCAAGTTTCTTCTTTTGTAAGTAGAGATAACACTACGACCTATCTTGTAAAGGCGAACAAGAAGGCTGTGCTGGAAGCGTTCCGCCCCACCGAAAAGAGCTGTGCAGAACGCGTTAAAGCCATCAACTCTCCCACTAAGCATGCTACGAACCAGCAGCCACCACTAAATCAGCCTGCCCTTTCTTGAGGAATCATGGGCCGTGAAGTCCTTTGGAAGCCACACCCTCCTGGACTGCCAAGGAAGTGAGAACTACAACTCCCGGGATGCGACGCTGAGTCCATCACCGCCCCCGCCCTCTTTCCCGCCCCTCTTGCGCAGCCTCCTGGGAGGTGTAGTTCTAGAGGCAGAAAATTGAGCGGCGTCGGATTACAGAAAAACCACAGGCCCCAGAAGGTCTGGCGTCACTCTTCCCCTCCCCTCCAGTAGTCGGAGTGCTGTTTTTGTTGTTGGTGAAAGGTGAGGGGAACAGCTGATCCGTCTGTGGGGTAAGAAACTTGGCCTAACTGAGGGTGGGCTTACGCGGGGATGGTCAGCCCGCTGCTCAGCCTGCGAAAGGCTAATCCGAGAGAACTGTAGAAGAGGATGGTAGGAGCGTTTAGGTTTTAATACTTTACGCGCTGAGGAAGCCTCCCTCACGTTTCGGGTTTGTTGATTTCAAGGGGGCCTTCTGGGGGTAGCCCGCGTTGTCCTCACTTTCTTGTAAAGCTCGATCCGTTTATGGAATCTTGAAGGGACTGAAATATTTGCTTAATCTTCTCCAGGCAAGTCTTTGCCCTCACAGACCTTCTCTCTCTCACCCAAAACCAAAGATCCGAAGGCCTTTACTACGCTGAATCCCTGAGGGGGAAACTTCCAACTTGTGGAACGCTAAAACACTGAGGGCCCTACAGTGAAGAGGACACACACACACACACACACACACACACACACACTCTCTCTCTCTATCTCTCTCTCTCTCTCTCTCTCTCTCTCTCTCTCTCTCTCTCTCTCTCTCTCACACACACACACACACAGAGAGAGAACATTTGAACATCAGCATCTGACCACATACACTTTAGGTGCCCAGGTCTTTCAGTTCTGGAGAATGTCTGCAGCTGTTACGGATTTTCTTTGTGGGGAAGGAGACGTTCGGGGTTCTCAACGTTAGAACGTTGGAGACAGATCTCACTCTACCCTAAGGAGAGTTATATTTGAAGAAAACACGGAGTAGCTGTAATGAGGGATTTTTCAGAGATAGAAATAATACATTGAAATAATAGCTCCAGTCCAGTCTCTTTTCGACGGAGAAATTGTTTCCTATTGCATTGCTGGCCCATCTTTCCATCTCCACGAAGTGTCTAATTTCTTTTAAAGTTCCTCCCCCACTGCCTCAGCCTGGTGTGGGTTTGTGATGTTTGGGGGCGTGCATATGTCGAGTGGTGATGGCTGATTGGACACATCGGCTGCTGCAGCTGACACAGGAAGCAGATGTGTGGGCTAGAGGGAAGAGGGCTGCCTCTCCGCTCTGGATTGAGGTGTATTTTTTTTTTTTGAGTTAATATACGATGAGTTTCATTATGACATCTCAAACATGTACATCATACTTTGTTCTTATTCATCTCTGAGTAGTACTGTTTTGATTTTTTTTTTTTATTTCTGTGTGTGTGTGTGCGCGCGCAAGGTAGGTAGGTGTACAGAAGTCAGACCACAACTTGGGGAAGTCAGTTTTCTCCTCCCACCATGTGAGTTGGTGGCAGGCACCTTTTATCCCCCCAGATATCCAACCCCCCGGAACTCTTGATTGTTGTTGTTGTTCTTGTTGTTGTTGTTATTATTATTATTATTATCTATTTTCCAATTAATTCTCCCTAGCTAACTCCATTTTATCTCTGTATCTTCTGCCACTAACCCAAGCGTAGGGCAGGATTTGGACCCTTAGAATTGAGGCTAAGAGGAGCCAACAAGAATGGAGACAGGTTAATAGGGCTGGCTTAGCACTCAAACAGATCACTAGGTTTCTAGCTCTGCTCCTGGCAAGATGTGGGGGAAAAAATGTTCCTTGTTGAACTCTCTGCCTTTTCTCAACACTGATGCACATTTCCCCTTCTCAGGGCCTCTTACCCTGTTTCCAACCTGTTCCCTGCCTAAGGGTGGGGCTTTCCTGGCTCCAAGCCCCCACATTCCATCTCTCCACCCCACCACCTTCCTGCGGAATATTTCACTCCACCCTTGAACTACCACCTCCAGAATGTTTGATTTCCTGGAATAGAAGCTGAGGGACAGAACCTGTCTATCCTATTATCCTCTCTCTCTCCTTCTCTAGTTCTTGGAGGAAAGCCAGAGTGTGCCTTCTTCTGCTTCCCTAGGGTTAACTGGGATAGACAATTCACACAGAGGTGCAGCGAGAGCAGAGCAGCCAGGATTAGCTTGTTGGCCCCCAAACCATATCCCCCCTCTGGAGACTCATCATCATCATCACCAGTGATGAGTTACTGTTTGGGGACTCTTAACCTGGGTAGAGTAGGTTCAGCAAGCTTAGGCATGTGTAAGGGAGGCCTGCTCAAACTGAGAGGCCCACACTTCCATTGGATTTTGAGTTCTAGAACCAGAGGGTAGAGGGGATGGCATGGGGAGGCTGAGAGAATCTGGGATTCCCAAGGATGTTGAGAGATGAAAGGGAGAGACAGAGATGGGCAGAGACTGAGATACTGGGTCAGTGGGGCAATGAAAAGGATTAGAAATTACACAAGCGAGGGAGGGGCCTGTAAACCAAAGAGGGTACAACCCCGACAGGGTAGGAAGTTGACTCGAAAGGCGACACCTACGTCCCAGGAATTAAAAGTAATACCTTAAAAAGTTCCCACAACCTTAGGGTCTGGGAACCTGTGTAGTGACAGGGACCATGGGTAGGTACACATGGGCCAAGGGAAGGAAGCAGTGGAAAGACTTAAGTCTATCAACCCTTTCTTTCATAGGGCATCCGGCATCTTGAGGACATCTTAGTGATGGAGGAGTCATCACTAAGCCGGGCACCATCCCGGGGTGGAGTCAGCTTCCTGAACGTGGCCCGGACCTACATCCCCAACACCAAGGTGGAATGTCACTACACTCTGCCTCCGGGCACCATGCCCAGTGCCAGCGACTGGATTGGCATTTTTAAGGTATCCCTAGACCCTCTTGTGGTTCAAACTTACGGGACACAGGTTGGTTAAATTATGAAGAGGGACTAGGTCCTTAGATTCTCAGGTTGATAGGGAGAAAGATGACACCGGGCTGCTGTCCGTATGGTACAGAGTTCACCTCTCTATCTTTGCCCCTCTCTCTCCTGATAGTATACCCCCCTCCAGCCTCACCTGACTCTTAGCGCCCTTGGTACCGTGTGTTCATAACTCTGCCATCGGGCCTTGCTCTCTCAGGTGGAAGCTGCCTGTGTTCGGGATTATCACACATTCGTGTGGTCTTCAGTGCCAGAAACTACAACGGATGGCTCCCCCACCCACGCCAGTGTCCAATTCCAAGGTATAGAGAAAGATGGAGGACCCAAGCAAGTGGTGGTTGGGGGATGATGGTGGTTTGGGGGATGGTGGTGGGCTAAGGACCATAAAAAGTGAGCACATAGAACTCTTTACTGCCAGGTCTAACGCTACTCCAAGTGTCATCTCAAGGAGGCTAGGGCTGGAAGATAACTTGAATCCAGGCTATCAATGTTGGCCTAGGCAACATGGCAGACCCTGTCTTCAAAAGGGAGAAAAAAAGACTTTGTGAGACGGCATCCAACAGTTCAGCAGATTATTGTAGGGTCAGCATTGGGGACTTAGAGGACACTACAGAAAGATGGACAGCAAAAGAGGGACTCCCAGTATGGGACAAGGAAAAGTGTGTGGTAATAGCAGTCTGAGAGACCTGGATTCAAATCTCAGCTCCCTGATTTACAAGCTGTTTGACATTGAGCAGGTGAGTTAGAACAGGGTCCCAGCTTATAGGAACAGTGCAGGAATTTCTAAATGATCTGGGGAAAGCTGGTCACTCAGTGCGTGGCGCGTGCCGGCACTCAATGTGTGGCAGCTAGCGTCTGTGTGATGAGGAGGACCAAGCGTGAATAAAGCAGGTGGCCAGGAGGGAAGGAGGAAGAAGCATATGCCAAGGACCAGCCACAGGGGAGTGGATAGTAGGTAACACGGGTAACACTTTTCCTCCCCTAATAGGAACAGGGACCTGCAGCACTTGAGAACCAGAATCATACTGGGTTTCTGGGCTTTTCTTCCCACAGCCAGCTACCTGCCCAAACCAGGAGCCCAACTCTACCAGTTCCGGTATGTGAACCGCCAGGGCCGGGTGTGTGGGCAGAGCCCCCCATTCCAGTTCCGAGAGCCAAGGCCCATGGATGAGCTGGTGACCCTGGAGGAGGCTGATGGAGGCTCTGACATCCTGTTGGTTGTCCCTAAGGCCACCGTGCTTCAGGTAAGAAAAGAATAGCAGACTTGTTTCTGGGCCAGGGACACCAAGGACAGCATTACAAGAGTCCCCTCCTTGCTTCACTTCCCCTCCTCTGTCACCTAACTGAGGACTTCACTGGGAGCACCAGAGGTCTGCTCTCAACAGCTTTTACATAGACAGACACAGAACAGGAAAGCAAGCCATCATAGGCCAGTGTAACTGACATTCTAGAACTGAGCCAGCCTTCTGAGAGGGCCCCTGCCTGCCCTAAGTCCTACAGGAGATCCACAGGGTGGAGGAAAACCCCCTCAAGGAACACGGGAGGAAGGGAGGCAGAGATCTGCCTCTAGTGTGGGTGCAGCAGGGCTCTGAACTGTCCCACTCAGCACCAAAGGTGCTGACTACACACAGCTCTTTGGCACTATAGGTATGGCTAATCCAGGTTGAGGTACAATCACAGGAAAGATAACATACTGGATTTCAAACACTTAGTATTTCAACATTTATTTATTTAGATGTGTTTATCTGGGTACGCGTATATATGTATATACGTGAGTGCACATGTAACACAGGTGGAGTCAGAGACCCACTGGTGGGAGTCGGTTCTCTCGTCCTGCTGCATAGGTTTCAAGGATCCAGGGATCAAGCTCATGTTTCCAGGCTTGGTAACAAGTATCGTTATCTAACGAGCCATCTTGCTGGCCCAGCCATGGTGCTTTGAACTGCAGTCCCTCCCTCAGTTACCTTTCCCCACCCAGGTGTGTGTACACATGTGATGCAGAGACCAGGGTAGAAACCTCTGGAGGGAGTTAGGGGTGGTTGTGAGGCACTTGATGTAGCTGTGGGGAACTAAACCTCTGGACTTGACTTGACTTGACTGCTGAGCTGTTTCTCTGGCCCTCACAGACTTCTTACTAAAGTGGGTACTAGAAAATTCAAACTTAAAACATGTGCCTCATATAAATGTTTCCACTGGGCCAGAGAAGAGTCTCGGGAGCGAAGCCAGCTACGACAGAGCGAGCCTGAGAGAAGTCGAGGGACAGGGATGGGCGGGAGGCAGCCCATTCATTCTCCAGATGGGAGGAAGGCTGCTTGGAAGGTGAAAGTTGTAGTTCCTCAGAGACGTGGACAAGCCCCTGCTCTCCTCATAAATACATGGAACACCACGACAGGAAGATGTTCACACCTGAGAAGGAGCGCAGGCTGCTACCCAGCGTTCTGTTTTTATATTGTGTACTCTCATTTAAGCCTCACAGACGAGGAGCTTAGTGCTTTGGCTTGTTAAAACTGTATCGCAGATTTACTGAAATCTGCCTGACTCAGAGATAGAGTAAACTTAGAGGAGGCCCCTTGTCACTGCGCCCTGTCAGAGGAAGGAGCCAGGCCTGGGCTGAAAGGTGATTGAGGGCTGGCAGTTAAGAGCTGGGCCATGCTGACTCTGTTTCTCTACCCCAAGGTGCGTCTGAAATAGTGCCTCACGCACGCACACACTCTCCCCCTTCTCCTGCCCCTGTAGAACCAGCTGGATGAGAGCCAGCAGGAGCGGAATGACCTGATGCAGCTGAAGCTGCAGTTGGAGGATCAGGTGACAGAGCTGAGGAGCCGAGTGCAGGAGCTGGAAGCAGCTCTGGCCACGGCCAGACAGGAGCACTCAGAGCTCACCGAGCAATACAAGGTGGGAGTCGGAGGTGGTATGGGGTGGGGCCTAGACCCAGCAGAGAGGAGAAAGGAAAGATGTCAGTAGAGTTTTAAGATGGTCCTTGTATCAAGGAAATAGGCTTGAGGGTAACAGGTGAGACTAAACTTCGGATGATAAGAGCATGGTGCATCCCAGTTTGTAATAAGACCCAGTTCTCTGCACCCAGGAACACTGGCATAATGCCACATCCCAGACAACAGTCACTCCACTCAGCTTTTCCAAGGAAGGTGGCAGGACAGAGGCAGAGCATGAATGTTAAGCCCGAGTCTGCCCTGACCCTCTGTCTTTCTTGGTGGAACCTTGATTCCAGGGTCTCTCCCGGTCCCACGGGGAGCTCTCAGAAGAAAGAGACATCCTGAGCCAGCAACAGGGAGAGCATGTGGCCCGTATCCTGGAGTTAGAGGATGACATCCAGACCATGAGTGACAAAGTGCTGATGAAGGAGGTGGAGCTGGACAGGTAGGGGACCTCCCCGGCCTGAGGGTGGCCTCTGCTCCCCAAGGCCTCCACACCGTTCTCCTGGCCTCTCCTCCCCAAGGCCTTCACTCCACTCCCTGCTTCAGACGGGCGAACCTGCTATCTGGTCCTTCACAGTCGCGTACAGGGTATTCTGGTGACTAGGGATTTCCTTCCGCCAGCTCTCATATGTCTCTATGATGCTGTTCTAGGCCTTCAGGAAGGTCAGTTGCTGTTTATTATTGTGTGGTGGGATCTAAGTAGAGCTGGAGATGAAATATCTAGAAGAGATTGGATAGAACACTCAATGCAAGATAAAAAGAAGCTGAGTCAAAAGCATCATTCGAGTCTAGAAAGAAACATAGAGTCGTTCGTGATGTATAGTCACATAAATAAGGAGATATATACATACATACATATATGTGTGTGTATACATATATATACATACACACATGTATGTATGTATGTATGTATTTAAAGCACAGGAAAAGAGGTTGGGGATTTAGCTCAGTGGTAGAGCGATTGCCTAGCAAGCACAAGGCCCTGGGTTCGGTCCCCAGCTCCAAAAAAAAAAGAAAAAAGAAAAAAAAATAAAGCACAGGAAAAGCATTAGGTTCTTTTTTTGCTATTGGGAATGTTCAGTGTCATAGCTCAGTGGTAGGATCACTTTTGAGTGTGCATAAGGCCCTAGCTAGCTTCAGTCCCAGCACTATAAAAAAAAGAGACAGACATATTGGAGCTGGTGATCCAAGAGTACAAGAAAATCTCTCCCTTAAGAAAAGGTATAAATCACAGGAATCTTTTGTTTTTGTTTTTTTAAACAGAACCTCTGGCTACCCTGGAACTCACTATATAGATCAGACTAGCCTCAAACTCACAGAGATCCTCCTGCCCCTTCCTCCCAAATGCTGGGACTAAAGGCCTGTACCACCATGCCTGGCTAAATCACAGAATCTCAACACTGAGAGTGACATTAAGGAACTTCAGAGAGAGCCACTCTTGGCCCAGCTTCTTTCAGTAACAAACAGCTATCACTTCTGCGTCTGTTGTACAGAGCCAAGATCTTCCTGTTGGGAAAACAGAGACAGGAAGATGTAATCTTAAACTACAGAAATCTTTGCAAGAAAAAGAGATGTTTTACCGAAGTCTCAGGGTAGAAAGCAAGGTGATCCAAGGGGTTGCTTCGTACTGTACTAGGCTTGCCCTGGGTCATGTAAGATGTCCGTGTTGTCAGACTATGTGCCACATGCCTCGTCTAGCCTGCCTACCACCTGTTGTTACAGGATTTGGTGCCCGATGATCAGACAAAAGAAATTCAAATGTCAGTGTCCGTTAGATAAGGTTCTATCGCACTCCATGCACATCCCTGCACACACTTGCCTGCAGCCTCCTCTGCGTCTGCCACTTTCAGGGTCGATAGTGACTGCCCACTGTCACAGAGAGGTTAGATCTCATCTTGTAATTGAGTGAAAACGGGGAGCCCCTGGTAGGACACCCTGTGCTCAAAAAGGAAAGAAGCCTGACACAGTGTCACACGCCTTCAATCCCAGCATTCTGGGGGCAGAGGCAGGGGGATCTCTGAGTTGGAGGCCGGCCTGGGGCACAGAGTGAGTTCCAGGACAGCCAGGGATACACAGAGAAACCAATCCTGCCTCGATAAGTGACAACCACCACCACCACCACCACCACAGCAGGAAAGGAAAGCAGTTGGCAAATGTGCTCTGGAAGAGCGTGGGCCAGCGGTCTGAGTATCCCGCCTGACACTGTCATCTCATCCACAGGGTTAGAGACATGGTGAAGGCCCTGACACGGGAACAAGAGAAGCTCCTGGGGCAGCTGAAGGAATTCCAGGCAGACAAGGAGCAGAGTGAGGTAAGAGATTCCAAGTGGGTTTGCTTTCTCAGTTATGCAGCTAGGGAGTGTCAGGTCTCTTCTGAATGCTGGGCACACATGAGGGCTAGCTGTAAAGGAGACCCTGTGTCCCCCTGCCCCAGTGTGCAGTCCCTACCCATATCACAAGCAGTCACAGCATAACATCCCAAGAGAAGCCCAATACAGTCTCACAGGGTCCAGAAAGGTGGGAAAGAGCACCTCTGTTAAGAGAAGACCAATAATGCTGGCATAAGAGGAGCCCTCGATCTGCCAGCCAGTCTAGCCAGTTAGCAGGTAGAGCAATTGAGGAAGACACCCAAGACCAACTTCTGCTCCACAGGGGCTCGTGCGGGCACGCTCGAGCACACACACGCACACGCACACACACATGCACACACGCACACACGCGCACGCGCACACGCACAGGCACACACAAATGCAAAGGCTATCAGGAGGAGGAAGTAAGAGGTAAGAGGCAGGCATGATGGTATGCTTGGTGCTCTGTTCCAGCTCTCAGGAGGTTGAGGGAGGATCTTTTACTTCAAAGCTAGCCTCAGCTGCCACCATGTCAGTAGGTAGGAAAGAAGGAAGGAATTCAAACCTTAAACCACACTTTGAGTCATGGACAAGTAAGTGGTAAATGACACCCATTTTTAAACTGTCCACCTTACAGCTTTGATTTGCTCTTCAATTTGATAGAAAAGACAAAAGAAATTTAATTTTTAATTCTGAATTAACCTATAGTACACATTAGTGGATTGGTGCACACATTTAATTCTGAATTAACCTAAAGCACACACTCATCAGTGGATTGGTGCTCTTCAATGTACTCACTTGTGTGCTGACAGACTTCTTAAAACAGTTTTTAATAATTTAGAGCAAGTTCAGAGCTGAGATTGCAGTTCATTGTTTGCCAATGCAAGGCAAAAAAAAAAAATGAATGAATTCAAGTTAAATATTTGCAGAACCTTCAATGGCTTTCTCAGAACCCTGGGCTTCTCTAGAAAACTGCTCAGCAGTGAAGAAGGGAATTTGAGCAAAGTGTGATGGTACTACAATTCCAGCACTGGAGAGGCTGAGGCAGGAGAATTGCCACAAGTTTGAGGTTCTGGTCTATATAGCAAGATTCTATCTTAAAAAATATTCTATCTTAAAAAATATAAAAGAATACAAACGTGTGGGTTACGCAGAACAAAGAAAGGTGCAAGGGGCCGCTCAAGGGAGCTCGTGCAGAGTTGAGACAGGCGCAGATCATCTGCAGTGGAACCTGTTCTCCTCAGCAGTGAGAGATGCCGGTGCATGTCAGGTAGGGATACGCATGCTTAAAGAACTGTGCTGAGAGCTGGGGGGTGGTGCGTGGCACAAACCTTTAATCCCACCACTAGGGAGGCAGAGGCAGGCAGATCTTTGTAAGTCAAGGCCAGCCTGGTCTACAGAGCAAGTTCCAGGACATAGAAACCCTGTCTACAGAAAACCAGAAACCAGTTATACTGAGAAGCACTGCCTGCCTGCTCCTGTTCTCTGAGTAACTGGTTATGGCACCATCCAGTCATTCCACAGGAACAGCCATGCCCGAACTACATGGCTGTCTGTGGCAGTAATAGAAAAGAGAAGATAGCTGTGACCAGGGTGGAGAACGGAAAAGCTGTTGCTTTTTTCTGTGAACTGCTGAGGAGAAAAGGCAGCCAAGCATAGCACCCAAGTGTGAACTGAGAAGTTCTGTCAGTACAGCAGACATGAATGACAAAAGTCTTAGGAAAGCCTAGGCATGGTGGTGTGCACCTGTGATCTCAGCATTAGGGACAGCAGCAGGTGGAGAACTGCACGGCTAAAGCCGTCTGGACTAGCTACGTAGTACAACCCTACTGCAGGGGAGGGAACAGAGAGACAGAGCCTTGGGAGGGGGAAGAGAGGAGGTGAGGGGTGCAATAGTCTCAGCTTTAGGGGCCATCCAGACTGTTTTGACTTGGAGGAAAAGTAACTGGGAAAGCAGAGTTGCCTTAATGTACGACCCCAGGCTGGGAGGCAGGACAGGAGTGAGTGCTTCCACTTGTGCTGAATCTAAGAACCAGCCCTCTACACCTGGCTGAACAGCAGCCGGCCCCTGGCTGTCCCACACTCACCCCTGATCTCCACCTGCTTTCTGTTTCCTTCAGGCTGAGTTACAAACGGTGCGAGAGGAGAACTGCCGCTTAAATACAGAGCTGCAGGAGGCCAAGGGCCGGCACGAAGAGCAAGGTGCTCAGGTCCAGCGACTGAAGGACAAGGTGGCCCACATGAAGGACACCCTGGGCCAAACCCAGCAGAAAGTGGTGAGTGAAGGCCTGTAGGTGGTAGGAAGCTGTGAGAGTTCCAAGTAATCTAGATGAATTTGGGAATGCAGAGAAGAAGCAAAGTTGGCTAAAGTGAGCAGCACGACCCTGATGAGGGCTCCTTGGCTCACATGCGGTTGCCTGAGGGGTCTGATCGTCTGTCTTCTTTGGAGGCCGAGCTGGAGCCTCTGAAAGAGCAGCTCCGAGGGGTCCAGGAACTTGCAGCCTCAAGCCAACAGAAAGCGGCCCTTCTTGGGGAGGAGTTGGCCAGTGCAGCAGGAGCTAGAGACCGAACCATAGCTGAGCTACACCGCAGCCGACTGGAGGTGGCTGAAGTCAATGGCCGACTGGCTGAGCTCAGCCTGCACATGAAGGAGGAAAAGTGCCAATGGAGCAAGGAGCGGACAGGGCTGCTGCAGAGCATGGAGGTAGGGGTGACCCTCCCTGTCTGGGATTCCGGACTGTAAGTTGGTGCTCTGGGAGGAGAGAAGAGTGGGTGAGATCCTAGGGGACTTAAGGAGAGGTGCACACTTTGCTTTCCAGGCATGAACCGGCCCCAACAAGTCCCGGTCCTGATCACCAACATCCCTAGTTACCATCCTTGGTATAGGGACACGTGCTGTCATGGTAGTGATCCCCACTCTCAAGCGGCTCGGAAGTGAGGGAATTGGTCAGAAACAGACATAAAAGAAAGATCCAGTGAGGGTGCTGCTGTTTTCATGGCTCCCTTGCCACTTCGCCTCCTCCCTCCCCTCTCCCCTGCACATCTCTAGGCTGAGAAGGATAAGATCCTGAAGCTAAGTGCAGAGATCCTCCGACTGGAGAAGACAGTGCAGGAGGAGAGGAGCCAGAGCCACATGTTCAAGACCGAGCTGGCCCGAGAAAAGGATTCCAGCCTGGTGAGGCGCCTACCTGCTTGGGTTACACCCATGTCCTGATGCACTAGTGCCCACTGCCTCTCCACTCTGAGTGCTGTGAGCTGACGCCTCCTCCCAGCTCTCTGCTTGGGTTGACCCATGTCCTGATGCACTAGTGCCCACTGCCTCTCCACTCTGAGTGCTGTGAGCTGACGCCTACCTCCCAGCTCTCTGCTTGGGTTACACCCATGTCCTGATGCACTAGTGCCCACTGCCTCTCCACTCTGAGTGCTGTGAGCTGACTCCTACCTCCCAGCTCTCTGGATCTGAACGTGCACCTCTGGGCCTGGCGGGATGACACACCAGAGTTACAGGGCGGCTTTCGGTATTACAGAGCCTCTTCACCCAGCATAAGATAGTTAGCTATGGCCACATTTGAGAGGTAGAGGTTAGGACTTTGGCCTGAGGCCCTGGGGCCAAGACAAGGGCCTTGTGGAAGAAACATTGGGTGTGGAGCAAGAAAGGACATAGCTGCAGGCTCCAGGCTCCATTACCGTTTTCCCTCAGGTGCAGTTATCAGAGAGTAAGCGGGAGCTCACAGAGCTGCGGTCAGCCCTCCGAGTACTTCAGAAGGAGAAGGAGCAGTTGCAGACAGAGAAACAGGTGAGAGTCACCTGTTGCCATAGGTGCGACCCTGGATGCCAAAGCTCGGGGGCTCAAAATTCTGTATCATCTTGGTAAAATCTTGGCTCAGAGACCAGTGTCTTTTTGAGGACACAAAGGCTGAAAGAGGGCCCTGACCCTTCTTAGACACTGACTTTGTGCAGGGGAGGAGCACAGAAGGGAACGAGGCACAGGGTAGAGGAGAGAGAACTACCCGTCGGGCCAGCCTCGTAGGACTCCACCAAGTGAAGGCCCAGCAAGCAGCAAGGCTGGTGTCTGCAGACTTCAGGACCTGCTTGTTCTTACCCAACTGCAGGAGCTGCTGGAGTACATGAGGAAACTGGAGGCCCGCCTGGAAAAGGTGGCGGATGAGAAGTGGAACGAAGACGCTGCCACAGAGGATGAGGAAGCCACTGCGGGGCTGAGTCTGTGCCCCCAGTCTTGGGGCAGCTCTTCCCTGCCCCTCTCTGATGCTCTTTGAAGCTGACCCTTCCCCTTCCCTGGGCCCTCTGTAGCTGGAACGGTCGGTCTCCTCAGACTCCCATGGCTGATCTTCCTTCTCTGTCTTCCCTCTCATAGGCTGCCCTGCAGCTCTGACAGACTCGGAGGATGAGTCCCCAGAAGACATGAGGCTCCCCTCCTACGGCTTGTGTGAGCGTGGAAACACAAGCTCCTCTCCTCCTGGACCTCGGGAGTCTTCTTCTCTTGTTGTCATCAACCAGCCAGCACCCATTGCTCCCCAGCTCTCAGGGCCAGGGGAGGCCAGCAGCTCAGACTCAGTGAGTACTGAGAGCCCACGTGGAAGTAGGAAGCAGTGGTAGGGTCACACTTGAGCCACGGAGAAAGCCTGTACCATATAGCATGTACTCTGGGCAGGAGGAGGCAGGCCTAGCTAGGTGTGGTGATTCAGGCCTCCAGACTCAGACTACACAGTGAAATCTTGTCTCACCTAAAACCCAGGCCAGTGCAATAGCCCAGATGCTCCCAGCCCCCGTCCTGTCCCCCTCTCCCTGCCCTACCTCACCATCCCTGGCAAAGCTCTGTTCTGCTTCTCCCTTCCTGCCACTCTGCTGCCCCGGACCAGCCTTAGCTTCTCCACCCTTACCTTCTACTTCCCCACATCAGACCCATCCCAATCCTCCCCATCTCTTCCTTCTCAGGAGGCTGAAGATGAGAAGTCAGTCTTGATGGCAGCTGTGCAGAGTGGTGGTGAGGAAGCCAACCTTCTGCTTCCTGAGCTCGGCAGTACCTTCTATGATGTGGCCAGGTGAGGGCAGCACAAAGAGGGGAGGAGGGCAGTACCCAAGCAGCCACCTTGCCTTGCTCCCAAGTCCCCCTTCTTGGCTCAGCCAAGAGAAGGTACCAGTGTGGTTGACAGGAATGTTGGCTACCTCCACAAACCCCAGGTGGCTTCATGTTCTCTCTCTCCCTGCCTTTGACTGGCTTCTGTGTTGTTCTAGCTTCATCTTCCGTGGAGCCCAAATTGCCCTGCTTCCCCTCTCTCCTGCCCCTTCCCCCTCCCCAACCACCAGGTAGGTACCTAGGTCTTCAGGGAGGAAGAAGGTGACCAAACCTCAGGGATGGAGACTGAGAGACGCCACCCAGAGCATCTGTCTGGCTGTGCTAAAGATGTTGCCCATCCCTGACTCCCTGGGAAACTCTGGGAGGAGAACCTGAAGTGTGGGCAGGCACCAGGTGGTGCGTGGCTCTTTAGTCCTAGTCAGCCAGCCAGGCAGAGCCTCGGAGAAAGGAGCATCTTCACCTGGCCCCCACCTCTGCCTGCAGTGAGTGGGCCAGGGGCAGAAAGGGCCAGTGCTGTCGTCTCTCTGCTGGAGCAGGAAGATGAAGAACAGTGTCAGACTCGTTTTCAGCCTCATTAGGCAGCAGACGGAGACAGAGGGAGGAGAGCGGAGACTGGGGGATGGGTTCCATACCATAGACACCAGCAGGGATGCGGCTTGTGAAGAGAGGACACGGGCATCTGGAGCAGAAGAATGCCATAGGCCAGGCTTGAACAGAGAATGACCAGGATGGCACATTAGGCACAGGAACCACATGGGTCTCATTCCCTGAGGTCCCTAGGTCAAGGACACTGCAGAAGCTGGGCACTGTGGTACTGCTGGAAATCTGCATCCCTGAGAGGGAAAGGGGAGGCTCAGGAATTCAGGAACCTTCCATTGCTACATGACAAGTTTGAGACCCTCTATTAGAAATAAAAATAAAGGCAGCAGAGAACCCTGACCCTGTCTGTCTTTCCTCACCTCTTTTTAGTGGCTTTGCAGTGAGTTCTCTGTCAGAGGCCAGCACTGGGGTCCCAGCCATCCCTGCCTGGAAGGAGTGTCCTATCTGTAAGGAGCGCTTCCCTGCTGAGAGTGACAAGGATGCCCTGGAGGACCACATGGATGGACATTTCTTTTTCAGCACCCAGGACCCTTTCACCTTTGAGTGATCTCACCCTTCCCTCGTATGTAGACACGCGCACACACACACAGTTATGCAGTTGGTCTCATACCTTTTTTTTTTTAATCACACTGGGCTTTATAACGTTCTGTTTCTACAGACCATGCCTGCATCCCGCTTTCATCCCAAGCCTTACAACTCTGTCTCCATCCTGATCTCTTTGTTCCAGGCAGCAATCTGTCTTGGAAACCCAGTGACTGAGTTTACTCTCTGAAAAATAGTTCAGAGGAGCCGGGATGGAGATGGCTTTTCCCTTGTGGGAGTAGAATTATTTACTGATAGCTCAAGTGTGTACACACACACACACACACACACACACACACACACCCCACTCCTTCTGATGCCCCAAAGCCAACTCCTGGGGTACCCTCCCCTCTCTTGTTCAGACTTTGTTTATTATTCAAGTTTTCTCGGGGGCCTGCATGGAGGCAGCAGCATGGGCTTCATGACCTCATCAGGTCTTTCCTGATGAGGAAAGACCTACCCTGGTTCTTTCTGACTCCTAACTCCAGTCTTTCCCACAACCTTAGGCCATAAGTTTGAAAGATTCTTTTGTATTTTTAAGGGTTCCTATACCATCTCCTGCCACCCCACACCGAAGTCCTCAAGCAGAAAAGAAAATGTATTTGTGCCTTCTGTGAGGGATAGGGGGACAAGGGATCCCAGGTGTCCCCATTTCCCAGCCCCTCACCCTCTCCAGGCCCCCACAGCAATAAGAACTTCCTCTCTCCCTTAAACTCCCCTCTTATTTGTAGTTTGGACAAATATATTTATATGATATGTGTAACTGCTGTCATGACATTTTCTTATCAAGAGGCATTGCTACAGAAAAGAAGGGCTTCAAATTCCTAGTCCCATTGGGAGGGAGGGAGGGAGTAATAGGTAGGTACCAGGCCTCTGGTGTGCCAGCCACCTGAGGCCACAGCTGGCCTGGAGACACTTTTAAGGAAGGAGCAGATGCTGGTGGGATGGGAAGGGACATGCAGGGACCATCGGCTTCCGTGGCCCTCCTTGCTCTGCCCTACTCCCACCAAGAGCACACACCTTTGGGTTCTGCCAAGTGAGGTGTGCTCTAAGCTCCCTACTACCCTTGTTTATATCCCGCACAGCCCCATACACTCCTTGACTCTACAGTCAGAGCAACACAGCCATCTGTCCCAACCAGTTGTCTGGGCGACATAGACATCCACAGCAGCATAGAGCATATATTAAGGACCTGTGTGCTCACCAATGCTCTCTGTGGGCCCTGGCAGGCATACACCTATAGCTCTCATTCTCTGTCCCAAAACACCCTCCTCAGCACCTTGAATCCCTTCAGATTCACTACTGGACCACCCCCACAATCCTGTCTTCACCTGAAACCAACCCATCCACCACCACCCCTTCCTACTGCACCTGGATGACATCTTACATCCCTCCTCCTTCCCTCACGTCTGTCTCCTAGCAACCCCATCTCATTCCCTGAATCCTTTCCAAGGAAATTGGAGATAATGGATCTCTCTCCTCTCTCCATCTCAACCTCTCTTTATTGATCCTCCTTTAATGAAAGTTAATTATAACAATGATTTAATTAATAGAATCCCTCTCTTCCTTTATTGCTTCCCGTATTAAGACTATTAATAAATACGAGCTGGGCTGACAGAGGCATCCATCACCCGCCCAGGACTCCCCCCATCCCTCCTTTTCCCCTCCCCTCTCCCCCTCCCTCTCTTGGCCTATAAACTTGCCGGGGTAGTGGGGGTTAATCAGAGAGGAATTATGAGCCAACATCCCCAGCAGGAGGTGCATTTAATGAAATCACTTGTGATTTATGACTGGGGGAGGTTGGGAGGGAAGAATCTGGGACCGATACTTTCTGGCTTCCTGGAGGTTGGTTCCCCCTAGAGCAAAGGGAGAAACAGGGATTCCAGAGCAAGGCACCTGCTCCCTCAGCCCTCCATCTCACACAAAAGCCACATGGCCAACAAACCAGGCCATTGGTACTTGGAGGCTCTGGTGAGGACCACACTGGGCTTTGTTCCTCCTCTCCCTGGCATGGGCCCTTCTCAACCCTTTGCCATCCCTCAGCTTCGTCCTGATTCACCCTCCCACAGCAAGAAGAAGCATCTTCCTCCAAGAAGCAACCCCTCCTCCACCCCCTAACTTGACACCAAGCTCTTCCACGGCTCCGGCTCCGTTTTAATTTGGATCCATGTGTCTCTTCCTGTGCTGTGTATGTGTGTTCACACTGGGACTTCTGCAGGGAGGGGGACGGCTGGCCTTCAGATCCAGTTCTGAGCCTACATATTGTGTGGTGTTTGGAACTCACCCTGTCAGACCTCCGTTCTGAAATGGATGTGTCCTTATCTTCGCTTTGTGGTATCTGTGCAGAAGCTGAGAGAACCGAAGATCTTGGAGTGAAAGGCAGAGTCAGGTGAAGTGGCCAACACTCCTGTCAGTATTTGTCCTCAAACGATGAGCCCAGTCCCCTCTGAGTACCTTGTGGCTGCCCCCCTATCTACAGGAACTTGAAGTGTGGATGGCCTGGGGTGCCAGTGCAGGGTCTTCTTCACTAGCTGTTCCCAGTGTGCTTTTCCACCTCCCATCCTGCCCTGGAAAACCCAGTGCTGCAGTAGAACAGAACCATTTACCAGAAGTGTGCAGTTTTCGAGTGACTGAGCAGCTGCTTTTCTATCCACCCAAAGGCTGCTTTCAAAACCCACCTGAATTCTCAGGGTGCTGAACAAAGAGATAGAGCACGTGTGGCATTTTCAGAAACGCTCACTCTGCCAGCTGCACATGCCTGGAACCCCAGTAGCTGGGAAATAGACAATTTCAAATCCTGTTTCAAAAGGCCAAGGGCTGGTTAGGTGTGATGACATTTTCGAGGTCCAGGCTAGCATAACTGCAAAGTGAGACCCCATCCTTGAAGAAAAGAGGAAGTGGGCAACGAAGGGGCTTGGTACAGAGAACCCAGTAGTGCAGACTTTGCCTGGGCAAGCCCTGGTCGAACCTCCAGCACTGCACACAAACCAAAGCTCGTTATCATGTGTACAAGGTTTTCATCTCTCTGGAAGGAACATGAAGGTGTACACCCTGTGGCTCCAAAATCTAATACAGAAACTGGCACAGAAGTTGATTCCTCGACATTGTAAAATATTGTCTTGGGGGGGGAACGACTTCATAAATACAAAATAATACATAAAGAATAAAGTGAGCATCACACTGAACTCACAAACCAGTTCCCTTTCCTTTTGTTTTCTTTCTTTTTCAGATTTTTTTTCAGGACCAGGTTTCTCTGTGTAGCCCTGACTGTTTGGGGGACTTGCTCTGTAGACCAGACTGGCCTCAAACTCACAGAACCTCCTGCCTCAAGTGCTGGGATTAAAGGCATATGCCACCACATCTAGCTAGTCTCTGTCCCTCTCCCTCTTCCTCTCCCCCTCCCTTGTCCCCCTTCCCCATCTCTCTTCCCCTCCCTCCATTCATCTCTCCCTCTCTCTCAAATGTGTATGAGTGGTTTTCCTGAATGGCTGCTCTTCCAGTGGACCCAGGTTCAATTCCCATGGTGGTTAAAAAAGAAGAAGGTGGGGGGAACTTGCATAAAATGAAAGCCAGACGGTCAGGAACAGAATGGAAAATGTCAACCTGAAAGGGAGAGGTGAGTGTACAGTGATGGGGATGATGGGAAAGAACCAGAGAGAGATAAGAAGCTACTTAGGAAATGTGGGAAAGGGAAGATCCAGCAGAAGAAGGATCAACACCAAGGCCAGGAAAATGACTCCTGGAAGCCACTGGACTAACAGCCGGGGACACAGACTGCTGAGACAGATGGCCCTAGGGTGGCAGTGGCTGCATTGCTGGCTTCACAGCCCCTGCAGTGTACAGAGTTCTGAGCTGTGGGGACTGGGAATATATCCAGACCGCCAGCAAAATGACTCAGCAATTTAAAGCACTTGCTGCCATGCCTGAACAGACCCTGAGGAGTCACACAGTTGAAGGAAGGGGACAGACTCCAGTAAGATGTCCTCTGACATCCAGAACTGCACCATGGCACACGCACACATGTATATACACATAGAATACATGAAATTTTAATGATAATTTTAATTAAATTTTAAGATAAACAAAGGCCTCCGAACTGAAGTATGAGAAAAAACAGGAGCTGGGCAGTGGAGTCTCACACCTATAATCTCAGCACTTGGGAGGCAGAGGCAGAGTCAGGCATATCTCTGGGTTTGAGGCCTATATAGTGAGTTCCAGGACAGCCAGAAAGCCAAAAAACAAACAAACAAACAAACAAACAACAACAAAAAGCAAGAAAGAAAAACAAAAGACAAAACAAAACAAAACAAAAACCAAAGGAGTAGAAATCAAAATGTTTAGAATTCCAACATCAGAGAGTCTCCTGCCAACAGGGTGTGGAACACACTAATTTTCTTTGCGATAGGGTCTGGCTATGTTTAGCCAGGCTGGCCTTAGACTCCTGAGATCAACTAATCCTCCTGCCTCAACTCTCTCTAGGAGCTAGGACTATAGGCACCACCAAGCCTAAAAGCTGAAGTGATTTAAAGTCCTGCTCTGTTCACTAGGGAAGCCAGGAGCCACAATTACTACATTACTGAATGTTCGAACTATAGCCAGTCCACACGGACATGCTGTGTGTGCGTGAGTATATAACAGATCTCAAAGACTCTGATACTTTAAAATCATTAATGTCTCAAAATGTTACATTGATTTCAGGCTGAACTGATACATTCTAGGAAGACACATTCAAACCACAGCTGTAATCATTCATGTTTGGGGATCATAGCTGGAGTGGATAAACAAATATTACTCTGGATTATCTTTACTTTTCAAATGAGGCCATTAGGAAATGTTACATTGTGTATCGACCACAGCTAAGTTTCTTCTGTGCAGCACTAGCCTAAGATCCATTACAAAATAGGACCCTTCAGGGTTGGGGATTTAGCTCAGTGGTAGAGCGCTTGCCTAGCAAGCGCAAGGCCCTGGGTTCGGTCCCCAGCTCCGAAAAAAAGGAAAAGAAAAAAAAAAAAAAAAAAAAGAAAAGAAAAGAAAAAGGAAAACTATTCACTGACAAAATAGGACCCTTACAGTCAGGACATGGTTGGATTTCCCTGTGTCCCCAAATTATCATCTTTCTTAGCGGGAAGACAAATACATGGAATTCCCAAGACTACAGTCTTTCTTTTGTTTTTTGTTTTCTTCTTCCTCTTTCTTTCTTTTTTCCTTTCTTTCTTTCTTTCTTTCTTTCGTGTGTGTGTGTGTGTGTGTGTGTGTGTGTGTGTGCCCACTTTGTGTGTATTGAGGCCCCAGAGCAGGATGCAAGGTGTCCTTATCAACTGCCAACTGCCAACTTGTTGCATTGAAACAGGGTCTCTCACTGACCCATACACTATTTTGGTGAGGCTGGCTAACCAGTGAGCTCTCCAGATTTGCCTGTTTTCATTCATGCATGCATAGGCATGCACAGCCTTTTACTTGGGACTAGGGATTCAAATTCAGGTCTTTGTGCTTGCAAATACTCTTATCTCTGCCTCCCTGAGGACTGAAGTCCTCACGTTTTATGTAGTACTATAGATAAAAATCAGGGTTTCTTGCATACTGGACAACTGAGCTTCATCCTAAGCTGGAAGACTTCAGTCTTGACGTACCCCTGAGCCACATTGTCCCAACCCCTACAATCAGTGCAGATTTCCATCTATGATGTGCTGTCTCCAAGGTTCTTCTGGTCACTGAGACTTTTCTTTTTTCCTCTTGTTACTCAGGCGAAACCAGAAATGTCTTAATTCACAAAGGTGAGTTTTAGCTAAACTGTGGTGGCCCACACAGTAATCCTAGCTACTCAGAAATCTGCCTGAGGCAAGAAGATTGTGAAATAATTTAGACCTATATCAAAATAAAGGAAGCACAAAGGAGTAGTGTTGGAGGGCTGCCCAATGGTATGAATGTCTTACACATCCCAAATACCATAATACACACTCTCTCTCTCTCTCTCACACACACACACACACACACACACACACACACACGAACATACATCACACACATACATGTATTTACATGCACACATACACCACACATACATGAACACACACTACACACACATGAATACATATGCATGAATACACATGTATTCGTGCACACACTCATATATACATATATGCATGAACTCACTGGCACACACACAGGAACACACATGTGTGTACACACATGAACACACATGCATTCACCCACATACTCATGTACACATACATGCGTGAACTCACACTTGCACACACACAGGAACACACGTGTGTACACACATGAACACATATGCACACAAGCACAAGTACACGAACATGTAATGGTGTTTTCCTGGCTTACAGATCAGAACTGGCCCTACAACCCTGCATTTAGGAAACATGTTCTCCCTGTTTCCTACATTTCCACCCCTTTTCCTCTTTGCTTTTCCTCCTACCCGTAACTGTGGAAATTTCCCACACTGGTAGAAACAAATTCTAGTAACGCCCCAATTCCTGAAGCCCAGACTCTCCAGATTCTGATTCGCCCCCAGACACCTAATGTCTCCCCTAGCAGGAAGACAAATGCCTGGAGTGCAAAAAGCTTCATTTTTTTTTTTTGCTTGTTACAGTTTTATATTTTAGACAGATCTCAGTAAATACATGCATCCACACACTCACACACATACATGAACACACATGCACACATACACCACACACATGAACATACACGAGCACACACTCCACACACACATGAAATGCAAATGCATGTAAACACCCACACACATACACACAGGAACAGACACGTGTGCACACACTCACGAAAACACACATGCAGGCTGGCCTGGCACTCACTCTGTGGTGCTCTAGATGACTTTGAAATCCCCCTGCTTTAGCCTTTCAAGCACTAACTAGGCTTCTAGGTATGTGTCACCACACTTCTCTCAGATTGCATTCTTATGCACTCCTGTAGCCCAGATAGGACATACTTCCTAGTCACCTGACCTCAGTAAGACATTGCTGGATCTAAGCCTTGCAAACGCAGATAAAGCCTCCTTGTTGGGGTCCAGTTCTCGGCCCTTGCTTTGTAATTCCCCGTTTCCCACTTTGTCCCTTCGCTCAGCAGATTGAGAGGATTAAGGAAAGCTGCAGAGTAGACTCCATTCTGTTTAAAAAGACTCACAGAACCTCCAGACCAGAGGCTGCTCCTGAAGAATCCCCAGCCTCCCATTCGGTGTAGACATTCCTTGGACTAATCCCTCCTTGGTAGTCATCCACCCTCTGTTTAAACTTCTACGGGGCCGTTCGCTGGCTCACTTGATGAGCAAAAACAAGACCCTGTAGACACGGCAAAGAAGGGCAGACATGGATCGGACCATTAAAGAAGCCTACATTTTAACAAAATCACGGAAGTGACTATAAGGTGTACGTGGTGTGTGTCGGCTGAGGCCACCACAGGCCGAGGAATGACAATCGCAAGTTATTCATGCCCAACCAAGGAGGCTGTAATCCCCAAATCCCCCCAAATCGCATAGCTCTTTCCCGTTCATTTCAAGGAACACAGAACAAGATGCTTCCACACTAAATCCAATTGCTCTCAAGGAGGGCATTTCCACAGCAGCTTTAAAGCTCCAGGAACATGGAAGAGGCTACCGTGAAGATGACTGAATTGCAGCGCTCTCATGGGGGAAATGGGACCCACGGCAAGATCCTCTCCACTCGGGTCTGTATCAGGGAACGATCTCTGGAGACCTTAAATACATACAAGGACTGTCCTACTGGTGATTCCCAAACCTGCCTTGGAAAGCTGTACATATCTCTATCCTAAGGGTTTCTCCAGTGTCTTTCTAGCTATTTTTCTCTCCATCACTTCTGTGTGGGCTGAATCAATGGCTCTGCTTCCAGAATCCCTCCAAGCATTTTGGTTCTTAATATTCTTGGAGACATTTTTTCTGTCTGTCTGTCTGTCTGTCTGTCTGTCTGTCTGTCTGCCTCTCTCTCTCTCTCTCTCTCTCTCTCTCTCTCTCTCTCTCTCTCTCTCTCTCTCTCTCTCTCTGTCATTGTTCTCAATTTTCTTGGTTGATTTCCATTTTTCTATCTCTGGCCTTGCTTTCTCCCCAGCTGCTGCAAAGCCATAAACCTAGCCTGTTCTGCAGCAGGCAGCCGCCAATCACTGAGCTCCAAGAGTTGAAGGGAGGGGATCAGCAAAGAGATGGGGTGGGAGAGGAAGGGCACTGTTGCTACAACAAGGGAGGGGAGAGGAGTGGAAAAGCACAGAGAAGTACCCCTCCCAGCAAACAGACAAAACTGCCTACACAGCCCTTCTCGCAGCCCCTTCCCTGAAGAAAACAGACACCTGGCCCCTCTATGCCCTGTGAGGCAGGTCCTTTTCTTGTATCCCCAATGGGTAGCTTCCTGTCTGGAACCACTGACCACAGATAGCTCCAGAAATGAGGAGAGTAAAGACCTGGAGGTTTGAGGAGGGTTGAGATAGATGCTTACAGGGATTTGGGAAGAGACAAAGATGGTCTAGGCCAAGTCTAGTGGATATGCCACAGCAGGTTTGGGGAAGTACTGGGAGGAGGGATGTGTCTTTTTTAATCAGTCGCCCAAGCCTGGACCAGGAGGCTGGGGGCTGCAGGTTTCTTCTTTGCTATCTGACCACCGATAGCCCAGTTCCTGGTCCCTTATCTGATTTAGGGTTTAGGAAGGCAGAGTGCTGACTTGAGGGGTAACTGCTCAGCTGTGCTGTACCTTAGAAATCTCAGACTGTAAAAGGCTGGGAGGAGAAAGAAATGGGGAAGGGGAGGGGTCAGCCCAAGATTTTAGGAACAGAGCAAAGAAGGAGAGACATTCCTCCTTCCTTTTGCTGCTGGAGACAGACTTGGAAAGCAGTAATTCCTGGTGTGCCGGCGACCCCTGCTGGCTGTTCACGTCAGCACCAAAGAGCCAGGGAGGTAGGTACTAAAGGTCTTCCTGAGACCTACTGGGCATCACTTGGCCAGGACAGCGTTCTGTGACTACATCAGTGTACATCAATGTGTACGGCTCTGCACACAACAGTGTACAAGCACCCAAGGTGAAGGAGGTAATGTGATTGGGCAGAAGACCCAGGAACTTCAAGCTCTCGAACACCCAGGTGCTCTTTGGAGAACTCTGAATGTGGAGCAAAATTACTGAGCCCAGCCTGTCTTACCACCAGCTCCATGCCAATAACACAGAACCACTCAGCATAGCTCTGCAGGGGTCAGAGCCCCGTTAACCAGTCCATAAAGAGAATAAAGAATGCCTACTTTGAAGTCAGACTGGGTTAACATCCCAATTGTCTAGTTCCTTCCCCAATGACCTGCAAGTGACTTGTGGTGAATGAGCCCAGTTTCCCCATATAAGGGGTATGCTGAGCACAGCACCTAATAAGTGTTAAGCATTTAATAAATACTAAATTCTGTCTCTCTGTCTCTCTATCTGTCTCTGTCTCTCTGTCTCTCTGTCTCTGTCTCTGTCTCTCTCTGTCTCTCTCTGTCTGTCTGTCTCTGTCTATCTCTGTCTCTCTGTCTGTCTCTGTCTCTGTCTCTGTCTCTCTGTGTCTCTCTGTTTCTCTGTCTGTCTCTGTCTCTCTGTCTCTCTCTGTTTATCTCTGTCTCTGTCTGTCTCTCTGTTTCTCTCTCTCTCTCTCTCTCTCTCTCTCTCTCTCTCCTCCTTTATCTACCTCTCACCCTCAAGGTCAGGCAGGGATTTCAAACGGCAAATAAACAGGAGATGCCGTTGACCATGATGATGGTGGTAGTTTGTATTTACACCACTAGCGCAAATCATTCTCAACATATTTTAATACACGGCTTTTTCCTTTTTATTAGCCACGCACATCATGATCGTGTTTTATTGGGATAGAAATACCCCGATGTTATGGCAGGTATCTGGAAGGATGGCCTTATGAAGCGATAACAAGGCATGACAAATCTTCCTTTATTGTGATACATTTCCATTACTCGGGTTAATCAGAAATTACCCATTAGAACAAGGGCTTAAGATAAGTACATGACAGTCATCTGCGGAGATCAAAATCTCTGATTTTCCAATGGGTACCTAATTGTTATTGCCATTGTGGGGGGACGATTAATGCTTAGATTGAACCGGTCTTAAAACATTAGAATAACTCAAGGAGATATGACAGGCAGTTAGGATTAGTATATTCTGAAATTAAAGAGAAGACAGATTTCGATTCTACAGAATGATATCCTCACCCCTACAGCTGTCCAGTGACAGGGGCAGACTGCGCATGAAGTACAGAGCTGCACTTCAGCAGGAATATTGAAGCAGGCTGGCTGACTCCCGGGCAAGCTTACCATGAAAGAGATTCAGGCTGCAGAGGGAGATTGGGTAAGAGGCCCTCTGAGGTCCCTCTGCAAGCATACTTGAGTGGATGATGAATACTTAGCACGGCACAAGTGTTGCTCCAAACAGCGTTATTGCCATGCCCAACATGCTTGTTTGTCACCACAGGGTGGGCATGGGGGACAGCAATAATCGTAGTATTCTCCCTTCTCTGAGATTTTCTTCCTCTCAAGGAAAAGCAAGAGTCTGGGGGACATTCCCTTTCTAAACACCCCTGTGTTCGCCTTGATTTCTTTTGCAGTCCTCATCTTTTTCTTCATAAGCTCCATCTTCAAGCACCTTAAAGAAATCTTACTTAAGCAAAAAGCCTTATTTGTCATTTAGTTCCCTCTATGGGATGAGTGAATGGCAACAATGGAGGAGGCACTCAAGCATTTGTTTAGCTCCTATTATGTGTAGACCCTATAAACTTTGCTCTTGATTAAGAGAGGTGTGCATATGCTCTCGTGCAGGTGTGTGTGTGTGTGTGTGTGTGTGTGTGTGTGTGTGTGTGTGTGTGGTGTTGCATATGTGGATGCAAATGTAGGTGGGTCTGCAGGAATTCTTTGCTGCTTAAACCTTCTGACAGGTCTTACTCTGCATTCCCCTCTCCTTTGGGAATTGCAATACCTTCTGTGTGCACACAGGCTATATGGCCCCATAGCCAGGAGACGTTCTTCTGGTTTCTAGAAGTCTGTACACTATCCCAGGTTTCTCTGCTCCTATCTTGAGCTTCACCGTGTTGACATGTCAAGATTTAGCTGCTCCCTTGTCTCTGTGTATGCATCGTTGGCTTTCTCTGTCACGGTGCATGCAGATCCATGTATCCAAGCCATGTGAAGTCATGTATGTCCTGAAG
Organism: Rattus rattus; assembly: GCF_011064425.1. Taxonomy (NCBI): domain Eukaryota; kingdom Metazoa; phylum Chordata; class Mammalia; order Rodentia; family Muridae; genus Rattus; species Rattus rattus. The sequence continues at coordinate 260,391,581 of NC_046154.1, forward strand.
CCCCTTCTCCCAAGAAAGACTCTGTGAGGAGTCCTTGGCACCCTCCTCTCCCGGCTGCCCCCACTTCCCACTTTCCATGCCAGGAGAGATCTAATTACACAGAAATTAGTACAGAGAAGGATCGTTTGCTTTTATGGCATCAGCGCCAGGGCAGCTGTAAATCTGGAGCCGCTACTGCAGCAGCCTCTGAGCACTGTGCGGACGCTGAAGGGGCTCTCACCTCTTCACCCCCTCTCCCTCTGGGCCGCTACCCTGGTCCAGGACCCGACAACCCTTCTAGGTGCCCATCTCAGGAAAGGACAAGGTGTGAAAAGGGAAGCTGTGGTAAATCAAAAGACACATAGTAGGGGTTGGGGATTTAGCTCAGTGGTAGAGTGCTTGCCTAGGAAGCGCAAGGCCCTGGGTTCGATCCCCAGCTCTGAAAAAAAAGAACCAAAAAAAAAAAAAAGACACATAGTAGATGCTCAGTAAACGTTACCTAACTGGTTAGAGTACGGATGCCAGCAGTGTTAGCCACAGACACAGTGGTTAACTACCACAGCCCAGCTACCCAGACACAGTGACCAAATGAGGAGTACTCTTACCAAAATTCCTCAGAACTTTCAAGCTTTTACCAGCCTTCCATACTTGCGTGTGGACCTAGATAAAGCCGGTGGATAGGACAATGTGTCACTGGACTTCTCTACATCAGAGACCCTTCTTAGGCAGACCAAGTTCAGGTCTTGATTCTTCTCCTACCTCCTTTTTTTCTATCACCCTTCAGTGATCCCAACCTGCCCCCAACCCAAGGTCTATCATACATTTGGGGGCATTGTAACATGTAGGCAGACTGTAGCCACCCAATCAGAAATGAACACCTCTCCATGGTCATCTCGTCCGATGAGAAGGAAGAGCATAGAAGACTCTAGCGACCGCTGGGCACCTGGAGGCAGGGTTCTGCCCATTGCCAGCACACTCTAAGCTCCTAACATGGTAGTGGTTATTTGTGCTTCTTTTTTTACTGTACTGGGATTGGACAAAGGCGTCCACACAATGTAGGCAAGTGCTCTACCTCTCAGCTACCTCCCAGTCCCCACCATAGCTATTTTGATCTCCATTAACTCACTGAAGGAACAAATTGGTTTCCTTGGGGCGCTGGAGGATTTTGCTGCAAAGGATTGCAAAGAATTGAGGGTTTAGGGGTTTGGGGGGTAAGTGGGAGCTGGGGGGGTTGGAATAGAGACAAGGCACTTTCCAGAGTAGCTGAATCGAGAACCAAATGCCCAGACTTCCAATTTCTTGCCAACACAGTTCCCAACCCACAGGTTTGGGGATCATTCCTCTTGTTCTTCTCTATCCTATCTCCAAGCCAGGGCACTTTGACAAGAAGTCCTGTATCTATTCCCACAGAGATGAGTCCAGAGAGCTCCAAGGGGTGTGTAAGTGAGGAAAGAATGAGCCCGAGAAAAGAAGGCCTATCCCCAAGGCCAGCCCCTCCTGGTCTTCAAGGACCACCTGGGCAGGACATCCTGTTGCCTCCTTGGGGGGGGGGTGCAGGAGGAGCTGGCTAAAGAAGTGGAGGCATATCCTCTGTGTCCCTCTCACCCCCGTATCTGCGTCCCAGAGAGGGTGAGGATTTGGCGTGAAGGGCAGAGTGTCGGGGGGATCTCTGGCCCCCGCCTCCCGCAGCCCCCAACCCCAGCTCAGGCTTCAGTCTCTCCTCGTTGTAGCAGAGCGAGAGCAAAGGGACGGGCAGTAAAGATGAGTGATGGCGCGGAGACAAGCAGAAATACACCATCATGAAAATGCTAATGACTCCTTGCTCTCTTTCTTTATGGTTGGAGTAATACAGACTTCAATCATAAAAACAATCTCCCAACATTTTAATGGGCTCCATCATGCCCGCACTTGTCGGTATATTTGAAGAATAAATCACCCTCCCCGCTCGGAATGAATTCGCTGTCAAACTCGGCTCCCTCGGAGAAAATGGATGGGGAAAGAGGATGGAGGGTTTTTTTTTTTTTCTTTTTTAGGGGAGGGTGTCGTCTCCCCCTCTAACTCCCTTCTAAACTGGATTGTTGTGAGAGCTGCCTGGATTTTGAGTAGCAAGCAGGGGACAGTTGGAAGTTGGGAGAGCTGAAGCCATAGAGGGGGTTTTTAGAACAGTAGCTTGCGGGTGAGGGATTTCACATGGAGAGAAGCCACCCCTGGGATGGACAAGAATGATAAGGGGTAGGAATAGTGACGGCATTGAAGCACAGGGCAAAATCCTGACACTGAACTGAGGAATTGCGAAGATGCCAAAATTCTGCACATCTACACTATTTCTGCGTCATTGGTTCGAATTTCTCTCAGATTGGGCCCAAGCTGGGGCGCAGAAGAAAAAAAGAGATCTCTTTTGTAGGGTAGAATATCATAGAGCAAGCATAGGTTGGGCTCTGGGCTTGCCCGGCCTTTCAGCGCAGTAAGCCACAGGTCTGTACCGCTGAAAAGGGCCTCAGAGTCCCGGGTATTTCTCATTTCCATACAGGTGGCCGTCAGCCAATGAAAACTTGGGATACGCATTCCGCGCGCAGCCAATCCCAGTTAAGGATGAGATGACTTGGCAGGTTTAATTGCGTCTTGATTGGTTGAGATGTTGCTAGGCAAAATTTGGGTCCTGGAGATTGATGAGGCCGGAACTGGAGAGGCAGGTGACTATGACAATATCTGGAAACCTAGACTCCTGGACATTTTTTTTTATTCCTGAGTTCTTTCAATCGCAAAGGCTCGATAGGGTCAGGATAATAACTGTCCCTTTTCATCTCTGGAGTGGAAGAGCGAAGTATACCCCTTTCCCACTCCCCACCTCCAAAAATCCATTAAAATCTGGCTACTTTGGAGGGCCTTCTAAACGCGACAGACTCCCCCTCCAGGGAACCTCATCCTGCCCTGCCTTAAGCTTATCTTCAAGCCTTTCAACTGTAATTTAGGCTCGACTTTTTCTGATATGCTGGGAATTAAAGAAATCCTGGCTCGCGGGATCCTCTGCTGCTCCTACCTCCTTGCCACTCGGCCAAAATTCCCGAGAGGGGTCAGAATCTCATCCAAAGGTCTAGAAAGAGGTATTCCCAAACCAGCAGCTTCGGAGCCTTTATTTGCATTTGGTTTGCATAAATAAACAGTCCTCCCCTCCCACTCTGGACCAAACGCTGGGGCTCTCCCCGGGCTACAACCCCTCCGCGCTCACCCTGGCTCACCCCCGCCTGCAGCGCCCCCTGCCGGCGACAGGGCCCAGCGCGCTGCGGTGATGGCGAGCCGCAGCCTCCAGGGAGGCCGAGGGGACGGTGGCGGAGGGGCGGAGGCGACCGCCCGGTGCAGCGATCCCGCGGGTCTGCCCGAGACAGTGCGCGAACAATATGCCACCATTTAAGTCTGAACGTGCGCCAGCCGCCGATTGTGATGTTAATTCAGCGATGATTTAGGGGGGCGGAACGGAGCAGGGCCGGCCGCCTCTCTGTCAAAGTGCTGTCCGGAGCCTTAATATTTGTAATTGAAGCTGATGAGGATCCCGTCTCTGTTTCTACTGATAAAAAAAAAAAAAGGCAGGGAGGGAAAAAGAGCAACTAAATTATAGGGCTGGGAGAAAAACATGATTAATCAAAGGTTTGAACTGTCGCGGTGCTCGAGACCCAGTAAATCTCGCCGGCCCGGGGCGTGTGGAGACCGGAGGATAAATCTGAGTCCCGTGGAGTTTGCCACCCCTCTCGGTTTGCCTCTCGCGTCGCACGTCAATTAATTCGATAATTGGATTTGAAGAGATGTCAGAAGATTATCCAGGGGAAGTGAGAGGAGCAGTTGTAAAGGGTCTACGATGGGGAGCAGAGGCGAGAGCCGAGGCCCGCGGGGTCAGACTATAGAGGAAACAGAGAGCCAGGCTTGTCTGTCCGGATTCTTCGCCCAGCTCGCCTGGGCTCAGCTCTGCGGCAGACCCTGAGCTGGTGCCTCAGTTGGCGTCAGTGCTCAAACTGCAGTTCGCAGTTCACCTCTGCGGACACTGTCCCCTTAGCACATCCCCATCGCTCTCTGGAAGGCTTGACCTGTGCCACCATCACAGGCATTCACCACATGCCTCCTGTCCTGTGTCCTAGATGTCCCAGCATTAAAGCATCTGCCAGTGCATTTGTATTAGGTTTGTAAACGAAGTGTCTCTGTTCCCCCAAGCTCCTTTGAACCCCTGGTTCACCCCACTGATCTCTGATGTTTTTCTCAAAATATTGGGAGTTCCCAGGAAGACAGGAATCAATACTTCTCTTTGAATCCCCACTCCCACTGATGGGAATTATTCTTCCCCTTTCATCACAAGACCTCCTCCCACACACTTAGAATCTCACCTATAACCAAAGTGTCTTAAAGAAAATGTCTACAGACACACATGCACACCGACCCACAGCGCTAGTCACCAGGCCCCTAGCGGCAAGTAAATGCCACAGAAATCCAGTCCTTCAGCAATTTCAGGTGGATCCCATAAAGGCTAGGCCTGTCTCCGATGAGGGAGTAAACTTGTTTCATTACTGGGGAGGAGCATTGCAGCGTCAGGGAGGCCTGAAATGAAATCAGCCAACTACTGTTGGGGGGGGGGTAAGGGAAAGAGATGGGGAAGAGAGGAGGAAGGGGGGAATAAGGTGAAGAAGGGGGAGGGAGGAGGAACGAGGATAAGGAGAAGAGAAGGGGAGGGGGACCACAATTACTGAGACAGAGAGACTGAGACGTTGATTTTAATTATGCTTTCCGCTCTGGTGTCTGTAGAACTCTCTTCGGGGACAGAGGAAGGAGAGGCTAGAAGCTTACAACGGAAGCCAGAAAATGTTCCTGGGGGAGGGGGGGGAGATGACAAGATGAGTTTGGAGCTGAAGAAGGTGGTGAAAGCGAAGCTCAGGAAGGCCGACTGGCCAGGCTGTCTGCAGTCAAAAAGTCCTAGGAGAGCTAGTATCCAGAAGGGGCTACCCTTGACCTTTGACATTCAAGCAAGGGAGATGTGGGAGCAAGACCTGTCAAACAGCAAGCTAGGTTTGCTTAAGCATGCCAAATACCGGCTGGTACTGGCCAGCCATGCACACTGTTCAATCATCCTTTGCGTACATGGGAGGCAACATCCTACCTATGAAGGGACCGTGTGGGGGATCTTCAGACAGCTTTTCTTTCTTTTTTTTTTTTTTTTTTTTTTTTTTTTTTTCGAGCTGAGGACTGAACCCAGGGCCTTGCGCTTGCTAGGCAAGCGCTCTACCACTGAGCTAAGTCCCCAACCCCCAGCTTTTCTTTCTATGCTGGGGGCTCCTCTGGGATGTTTTCACTCTCTCACCGCTGTTTCTCGATAGCTGGTTTTAGTTTCCTGACCTTGTCCGTCAGAAAGAAACCGACTCATCACCTGTCTCTCAGTCATAACCACGTGTTGGCTACATGCTTTCTGAATGAACCTTCGATGGCGAGCATTCTACATCCCAGGAAATATTCCCATTCAAACTGGCAACTGAGAGGTGAAGCCACACGAAGAAGCCCGGGTCCACCTAAGGTCATCCTCTATAATTGGGGGAGGGGGGGCACTGAAGACCAGAAAGTTGAAGTGATTTCTGTATGTTACACAGTGATAAGTGAATTGCACAACCTCCATTGTCCTTTATGCTGGTCTATTGAGTAGACAGCAGAGTGCGGAATCTGACTTCCTTCCTGGGTTCCATTCTGCCTCCACTTCCTAGCTTTCTCTGGGTGTCCTCCATAATGTGTTGATAACAGTAGTGCCTACTTCATAGTCTTCCAGATTGTATAGGAGATGTCTGTATCTGCGTCAGAGGCTTGTTACCCCGTTGTCATGGAAACATTCACAAAACGCCTATTTGAAAAGCAGCGTGGTTCACCAGTGCATCAAACCTACACTGAAGACCCGTTGTGTGCTCAACATCCTGTGCAGTTATCAAACCAGGAGTCCATTACCTCGTTAGCTCTGACGGTGGCTCTTTTTATTGTTTGTTTGCTTTGTGTTCTGACACAGGGTCTCTCCATGCAGTCCCGGTATGTTGACCAAGCTAGACTAGAACTCTAAGAGACCCTCTTGCCTCTGCTTCCCAAGTGTTGGAATTAAGGGCATGCGCCATTATGACCAGCCTCAGTGTCATTTTCTTGTACCCCTGGAACCAAGCTCCTGGGGACATGTTTATTGAATGCATAAGCACTATAAGAATAAAAGTAGAAAATAATTAGACATATAGTTCCTGGGGGGGGTGGAGAGATGGCTCAGTGGTTAAACGCACTGACTGCTCTTCCAGAGGTCCTGAGTTCAATTCCCAGCAACCACATGGTGACTCCCAAAAGTCTATAATTTCTGTTCCATGGGGATTCAAGGCCCTTTTCTGACCTCAGTGGGCACACACACACACACACACATATGTAAGCAAGACATTAGTACACATAAAATAAATCTAAAGAAAAAATTTTTCTAGGTGTGGCACACGCCTTTAATCCAAGTACTTTAGAGGCAGAGGCAAGTCTAGGAGTGTGATGCCTGCCTGGTCTACTGAGTGAGTTCCAGGTCAGCCAGGGCTACATAGTAAGACCCGTGGAGAGAAGAGAAGAGAAAAGGAGAGAAATATAGATTAGGAAAGAGTCCAAGAACAGGATCTGCATTGGGCAAAGGTGCTAGCATGGCAGAAATGAATCTAAAACAGTAGACTTTGGACTGAGCTTGAAATCAGAATGTAGGTGTTCTAGACAGGCTGGGGATACAGCTGGTAAAGTGCTTGCCACACAAGTGTGAGGACCCGAGTTTGGATCCTCAGAAGCCACATAAATTGAGATGCAGTAGCATGTGTCTGCAATCCCAGAACTCCTTTGGAAAAACAGGAGGCCAAGACAGGAGAATCACCAGAAGGAAGCCGGAAGACCCGCTAGCCTGGCCTACCAAGCAGGTAACAACAAAGAGACTCCTGTTTCAAATAAGGTGAAAGGCAAGGACCAGGGCCTGAGGTTGCCCTCTGACCTCAGCATGCACGCTGTAGCATGCAAGCATATGTGTGCACACATCTCACACAGGTTACACACACACACACACACACACACACATACACGATATATGCACACTCATGCACACAGACACACCCACACACATGTGCACACACACTTCACACACATCTCATGCCTATGCATTCACATGCACACACACTTGCACACACACACACACACACGCACACACACGCACACACACAAAGATTTTTAAAAACTATAAAAATGGTGTTTGGGTTTTCTCCTTTCAGATTCTTCCCACTCAGTCTGGAAAGCAACAGCCAGCCGCCACCCTCGGCAAAGCGGACAGCTTGTAAGAGCAATTACGCTCCATGATGCTATTACCTCTTCTCATCTGTTGGCATCCACAACAACCTCTTCTTCCTCCTCCCACATGGATCCAGTCCAAGCTAGGATTATTGATGTCTGGGTTATCATTGTCTCCTTTTAAAGTGCTTTGTGTTTCCAGACACCCTCCTTCAAAACAATCTTACCTTAAAAATAGAAACGCCATGGGTACCGAAGGCATGTGATGAACGCACGCTCGCAGGCGGGCTCACCCGTACACGCATAAATAAAAGTGAACAAGTCTAAGACAAATTCGGATTAAAAAAATCAACGCAAAGGAAAAATAAAAACTTATTTTCCCCCTCAGTCTACCATGGTTTGTCTGAGGGAAGAAGAGGAATGAGGAGGAAAAGCTGCCTGATTAGAGGTCCTGAGTCATGGAAACCGGACTGCTACTGCTCAGGAAGGACAGACGCACAGACAGAAAAACTCGTATTGGGTGAACGGTGCTCACTCTGGTGGAGGGTAGCTACTGCCAACTGAACTCAGGGTTTTTCTTATGTACAGCGTACGGGGGAGGATTAGTTAGCCTAGGTCCCTGATATGGGAGTAGTGTCATGTCAGGCTGCAGTTCCCAGAGAGAGGAAGCTGTTCTTGCTAGGGTTTTGGTTTTTTGGATTTTTTTGTTTTGTTTTGTTTCATACAGTGATCTTTCGTAAACAGTCATACTTGGAGCAGAGGAAGACTTTGCTGTTCCTTTGAGGCTTTGCTGTTTCCATGGGTCTGGGGCGTTGGGGTTCTTGGTTTGACAAGCTCCCGTCAATAGCACACATTCACACGGAATCTCATCTGCCACCCACGTCAGGGTTACCGAGTGCCCGATGCTTCTTATTTATTTATTTATTTATTTATTTATTTATTTATTGCTCAGGATAGCCCTGTTAGGTCGATGTTATCCTATTTTACAAATAAGGAAATCGAGGTTCAGGAAGAAGTAAAATATCAGAACAGAGGACCAGCTCAGTCCATGACTTAGACCCTGGCCTCTGTTTCAGCTGGATTCTGCTGCCTCCGCCAGAGTGAAGATAACTTTAGGCCAAGTGGATGTGTCCACTCAAAGCTCACCCTTCCCCCTCTCAGGACCGGGACTGAGTTATCAGAACTCCCGTTGCCTAGCAGCTGGGAGATTCTGAGAACGCGGGCTGAGCTGTTGGCAGAGTGGATGGCACCCTGATGTGCAGTTGCGTTGAACACATGACCCAATCCAAGCAGGAATGGAATGAAAACCGGAGACTCAAAGGGCCGAGGGAAATTCTGAAACCTTAACTATAAACCTTCGAGTTGGTGTTGATAGTTATATCAGTAAGCTAGAACTGCCTCCTTTAAATTTTTTTTTCCTTTACATTTTTCATTTATTGGGCTAGGGTTCTGTGACAGGGAGCGTGTGCTTGTGCTGGGGCCACTGTGGAGGTCAGAGGAAAACTTTCAGGAGTCTGTTCTCTCTTCCCACTGTGTGGCTTTGGGGAGCTAACTCACACTGACAGGTTCGGTGGCAAGAACCTATTTTCTAACGGCTCCTTAACTGTGTGATATACGGCTTTCCCGCACTTAGACATTTTTCCTACAGGCCTAGGTTTTTATCTTCCCCTGGGCTCACATGAGGGGCGAGAGTGATCATCTCTCGGTTTTCTTTCCTGTCTTTCGCTTTCTGCGCTGCAGGGATTGGACCATCCTTGGACTTGTCTGCCAAGCCATCCTCCGCTTTCCACCCACGCAGCTTCCCAAATCCACCCCCCCCTTTTTTTTACCTGAAACTTTGTTTTGCGGACTGCTGACTTCTGAGCTTTGAGCTTTTGAGCCTCACTGGCTTGCTATGACCTCTGACCTGATGATGTAACTAAGTTACAGCACACCCCTCTACATCCTTGTAATCCCTTTGCTGGCTAACCTCCATTCTTCTGCCCAGTAGAGCTCGGAGTCTTTGGGCTGTCAGGGATACTCATTAGTAAAGCTATACTCTGTCTTATCTGCCGGAGGTTACTGGGTAAGATCCTTAGGGTTTGTTTGTTTGTTATTGTTGTTTTAAGGTTTTGGGTTTTTGTTTTCTTTCTTTCCTTCTTTTTTGGTGGTGGGGCACTATGTAGCCAGTCTTTGCTACTTTGTGGTTCTTTTTCCAACTGTTTACCCCTACCTCCAGTTTCACCCTTCATCCATAGATAGGAGAAAAAGAATTGGGGTGGGGGGTATAGAAATCCCTGAATCTGAGGTTGGGATTTAGCTCAGTGGTAGAGCGCTTGCCTAGGAAGCGCAAGGCCCTGGGTTGGTCCCCAGCTCCGAAAAAAAAGAACCAAAAAAAAAAAAAAAAAAAAAAAAAAAAAAAAAGAAAAGAAAAGAAAAGAAAAGAAATCCCTGAATCTAATCTCTTTCCTTTTGTTTATTATTTGAGCACAACTACTAACAAACTGTAATCACCACCCCCACCCCGGAACAGCCAACCAGCCCACCCTACTTCTCAGTGTTCTAGCATTTATACACCATCTGAAAAGTTCTCAGAATTCCAAATGTCACACAATCGCAGAGTCATCTGCAGCTGGCAAAACCACGCCTCTGACAGAGCACCAGGCAAGCCATAGTCAGCTACTACAGACAGTCCGAAGCAGCCCCACATCCCCACACCTGGGATTAAAATGAAAACATATTCTTATAATATTTCTGTGTTTCTTTAGAAAAACCAAAACTCCAGAATTGTCACTAGCAGGGCTGTTTATTCTTATTATTAGGGATTGAACATGTAGGTAAGTGCTCTAACGCAGAGCTGACTCCAACCGGGTAGAATTAGAGTTGAACTAGACCCAGCCCGTTTCTAGATTATTCTTAGCTGAGCTCCCAGTCAGATTTAAAAAGCAGGGCACAGTGACTAGGGAAGGCTGGAAAAACGGGGACAAATATAGGGATATCTAAACAAGGTTTCGGTTTCATTTAGAAGGAAGAAAAACTGAAGTAAACAGGTGAGACAAATTCAGAGGCACTGAGGGCAGGAAGAGATCAACAGAGGCTCAGGAGGTTAAGGAGCCTGTGTGAGTGCTTCTGTGTGAGTTTGGAGATGGGAGGACCAGGCTTGGAGAGTCAGAGAATAGCACCACTCAGTGGCCCAGGTCAGAAACTGCACCCTCCAGCACAAGGAGTCATTGAAACCTGTCGTTCCTCGGTCTGAAGCCAGAGCTCAGCAGCTATGGAGGGAGAGCTCAGGCTACTACCACCTCACTCCTGGATTTGGTAACAGCCTCTTTTTGTACTTACACCAGTCTTCTGGTCTTTGTAAAACGTCAGTCTAAGGGGTTGGGTTATAGCTCAGTGGCAAAGCGCTTGCCTAGTATGCTTAAGGTTATGGTCTTGATATCCAATGTTGAAAAAAAAAACGTAAACAAACAAAGAAAACCCTTGAGGCTAGGCTAGTCTGGGATATGTGGTGCAATGAGATGCTCTCCAGAAAGACAGACAGATGGATGGACAGGCAGGAAGGAAGAAAGGAAGGAAGGAAGGAAGGAAGGGAGGAAGGAAGGAAGGAAGGAAGGAAGGAAGGAAAGAAAGAAAAACAAAAAAACATTCCAATCTTGTATCCATTAGCACAAGCACAAACTTTTCTTTTTTTTCTTTTTCTTTTTTTCTGACATGGTTTCAGTGGACCCCAAGCTGGCCTGGAACTCAATATGTAGCCAAGGGTGGTCTTGCGCCTCCCATCTCCATCTCTCAAATACTGCTGTGATCATAAGCATGTGCTATCATATCCAGTTTATGAGGTGATTGGGCTCAAACCCAGGGGTTCATACACACTAGCTAAGCACTGTATAAACTGAGCTCAGCCCAAGATTATAAACTATATCTCCAACTCGAGTGTGATGGCACGCACCTATAATTCCTGTACTCCGGACATTCAGGTAGATGATTTTGAGTTCCACCCTAGGCTGGCTTATATCGTGACACTGTCTAAAGACAAGAATAAGACAGAAATGGACTTTATCTTGTGCAGCATTCATCATTCACAGAACTTCAATTGATAGCATGTCCGGTAAGTACCAGGTATTACTCTAATACTAGGAAACAATACCAAGCAAGCTCACTACCCTGGGGGAGCTCACCATTCAGAGCAGAAAAAGAACAATAAAAAATGAAAACAGGAGTAGAGACGGTTCAGCCAGTTAGATGCCTGAGTTAGGCTTCCCAACAACCTTGTAAGAAGGAAGTGCATGGTGCGTACCTGCAATCCCAGCTCCATGGAGGCAACCAGGGAGGTCTTTGAAGCAATAACTAAATATATTTCACACACACACACACACACACACACACACACACACACACACACACACACACACAAGGTAAAGAACAATCCAGGAAGCATCTAACACCGGACTTCTGGCCTGCAAGCACACACACACCACACAATCCTAAATCCTAAGTGAATAACAATAAAGACAGCTGGAGGGGCTGGAGAGATGGCTCAGTGGTAAGAGTACTGACTACTCTTCCAGAGGTCCTGAGTTCAAATCCCAGCAACCACATGGTGGCTCACAACTATCTGCAATGAGATCCGATGCCCTCCTCTGGTGTGTCTGAAGACAGCTATAGTGTATTCATAAACAATAAATAAATCTTTAAAAATAAAAAGCTGGAGAGATAATTTAGAAGTTGAGTGCTTGCTGCTCTTGTAGAAAATCTGGGTTCAGTTCCCAGAACCCAAATGAGGCAGTTCACAGCAGTCTGTTAATTCTAGTTCCTGGGGAATGGATACCACTTCTGCCTCTGTGTGCACCTCCATTCACGTGGTACACACACATACTCAGACATTTTTATTTATTTTTTTGAGACAGAGTCTGTCTACATAGCTCAGGCTGCCCTAGAACTCATTGTGTAGACCAGGCTGGCCTTGAATTCACAGAGATCTGTGCCTGCCTCTGCCTACTGAGTGCTGGGATTAAAAGCCCATGTTCCACGCCTCGCCATAAAAGTTTTGAAA